>NW_027366027.1:0-83926 GCF_046119375.1 Phyllobates terribilis
TTCAGTCAGTAGCTTCAAACATTTCTGGTATATGAAAAACATGTTTTTCAATGGCAAAAATCAATGAATATTGTAAATGCACAAACAGTAATATCTCCACATTGCACGGTGCAATTCTGAAATTTTTAGCTTTTTCCTGTTAATCCTAGCATGATAAAGAAGATTCAAAGAGAGTGAGATGCCAGCTCCTTTCATTCAGTCAGTAGCTTCAAACATTTCTGGTATATGAAAAACGTTTTTCAATGGCAAAAATCAATGAATATTGTAAATGCACAAACAGTAATATCTCCACATTGCAAGGTGCAATTCTGAAATTTTTTGCTTTTTCCTGTTAATCCTAGCATGATAAAGAAGATTCAAAGAGAGTGAGATGCCAGCTCCTTTCATTCAGTCAGTAGCTTCAAACATTTCTGGTATATGAAAAACATGTTTTTCAATGGCAAAAATCAATGAATATTGTAAATGCACAAACAGTAATATCTCCGCATTGCAAGGTGCAATTCTGAAATTTTTTGCTTTTTCCTGCTAATCCTAGCATGATAAAGAAGATTCAAAGAGAGTGAGATGCCAGCTCCTTTCATTCAGTCAGTAGCTTCAAACATTTCTGGTATATGAAAAACATGTTTTTCAATGGCAAAAATCAATGAATATTGTAAATGCACAAACAGTAATATCTCCACATTGCAAGGTGCAATTCTGAAATTTTTTGCTTTTTCCTGCTAATCCTAGCATGATAAAGAAGATTCAAAGAGAGTGAGATGCCAGCTCCTTTCATTCAGTCAGTAGCTTCAAACATTTCTGGTATATGAAAAACATGTTTTTCAATGGCAAAAATCAATGAATATTGTAAATGCACAAACAGTAATATCTCCACATTGCACAGTGCAATTCTGAAATTTTTAGCTTTTTCCTGTTAATCCTAGCATGATAAAGAAGATTCAAAGAGAGTGAGATGCCAGCTCCTTTCATTCAGTCAGTAGCTTCAAACATTTCTGGTATATGAAAAACATGTTTTTCAATGGCAAAAATCAATGAATATTGTAAATGCACAAACAGTAATATCTCCACATTGCAAGGTGCAATTCTGAAATTTTTTGCTTTTTCCTGTTAATCCTAGCATGATAAAGAAGATTCAAAGAGAGTGAGATGCCAGCTCCTTTCATTCAGTCAGTAGCTTCAAACATTTCTGGTATATGAAAAACATGTTTTTCAATGGCAAAAATCAATGAATATTGTAAATGCACAAACAGTAATATCTCCACATTGCAAGGTGCAATTCTGAAATTTTTTGCTTTTTCCTGCTAATCCTAGCATGATAAAGAAGATTCAAAGAGAGTGAGATGCCAGCTCCTTTCATTCAGTCAGTAGCTTCAAACATTTCTGGTATATGAAAAACGTTTTTCAATGGCAAAAATCAATGAATATTGTAAATGCACAAACAGTAATATCTCCACATTGCAAGGTGCAATTCTGAAATTTTTTGCTTTTTACTGTTAATCCTAGCATGATAAAGAAGATTCAAAGAGAGTGAGATGCCAGCTCCTTTCATTCAATCAGTAGCTTCAAACATTTCTGGTATATGAAAAACATGTTTTTCAATGGCAAAAATCAATGAATATTGTAAATGCACAAACAGTAATATCTCCACATTGCAAGGTGCAATTCTGAAATTTTTTGCTTTTTCCTGCTAATCCTAGCATGATAAAGAAGATTCAAAGAGAGTGAGATGCCAGCTCCTTTCATTCAGTCAGTAGCTTCAAACATTTCTGGTATATGAAAAACATGTTTTTCAATGGCAAAAATCAATGAATATTGTAAATGCACAAACAGTAATATCTCCACATTGCACGGTGCAATTCTGAAATTTTTAGCTTTTTCCTGTTAATCCTAGCATGATAAAGAAGATTCAAAGAGAGTGAGATGCCAGCTCCTTTCATTCAGTCAGTAGCTTCAAACATTTCTGGTATATGAAAAACATGTTTTTCAATGGCAAAAATCAATGAATATTGTAAATGCACAAACAGTAATATCTCCACATTGCACGGTGCAATTCTGAAATTTTTACCTTTTTCCTGTTAATCCTAGCATGATAAAGAAGATTCAAAGAGAGTGAGATGCCAGCTCCTTTCATTCAGTCAGTAGCTTCAAACATTTCTGGTATATGAAAAACATGTTTTTCAATGGCAAAAATCAATGAATATTGTAAATGCACAAACAGTAATATCTCCACATTGCAAGGTGCAATTCTGAAATTTTTTGCTTTTTCCTGCTAATCCTAGCATGATAAAGAAGATTCAAAGAGAGTGAGATGCCAGCTCCTTTCATTCAGTCAGTAGCTTCAAACATTTCTGGTATATGAAAAACGTTTTTCAATGGCAAAAATCAATGAATATTGTAAATGCACAAACAGTAATATCTCCACATTGCAAGGTGCAATTCTGAAATTTTTTGCTTTTTCCTGCTAATCCTAGCATGATAAAGAAGATTCAAAGAGAGTGAGATGCCAGCTCCTTTCATTCAGTCAGTAGCTTCAAACATTTCTGGTATATGAAAAACATGTTTTTCAATGGCAAAAATCAATGAATATTGTAAATGCACAAACAGTAATATCTCCACATTGCACGGTGCAATTCTGAAATTTTTAGCTTTTTCCTGTTAATCCTAGCATGATAAAGAAGATTCAAAGAGAGTGAGATGCCAGCTCCTTTCATTCAGTCAGTAGCTTCAAACATTTCTGGTATATGAAAAACGTTTTTCAATGGCAAAAATCAATGAATATTGTAAATGCACAAACAGTAATATCTCCACATTGCAAGGTGCAATTCTGAAATTTTTTGCTTTTTCCTGTTAATCCTAGCATGATAAAGAAGATTCAAAGAGAGTGAGATGCCAGCTCCTTTCATTCAGTCAGTAGCTTCAAACATTTCTGGTATATGAAAAACATGTTTTTCAATGGCAAAAATCAATGAATATTGTAAATGCACAAACAGTAATATTTCCGCATTGCAAGGTGCAATTCTGAAATTTTTTGCTTTTTCCTGCTAATCCTAGCATGATAAAGAAGATTCAAAGAGAGTGAGATGCCAGCTCCTTTCATTCAGTCAGTAGCTTCAAACATTTCTGGTATATGAAAAACATGTTTTTCAATGGCAAAAATCAATGAATATTGTAAATGCACAAACAGTAATATCTCCACATTGCACGGTGCAATTCTGAAATTTTTAGCTTTTTCCTGTTAATCCTAGCATGATAAAGAAGATTCAAAGAGAGTGAGATGCCAGCTCCTTTCATTCAGTCAGTAGCTTCAAACATTTCTGGTATATGAAAAACATGTTTTTCAATGGCAAAAATCAATGAATATTGTAAATGCACAAACAGTAATATCTCCACATTGCAAGGTGCAATTCTGAAATTTTTTGCTTTTTCCTGCTAATCCTAGCATGATAAAGAAGATTCAAAGAGAGTGAGATGCCAGCTCCTTTCATTCAGTCAGTAGCTTCAAACATTTCTGGTATATGAAAAACATGTTTTTCAATGGCAAAAATCAATGAATATTGTAAATGCACAAACAGTAATATCTCCACATTGCAAGGTGCAATTCTGAAATTTTTTGCTTTTTCCTGTTAATCCTAGCATGATAAAGAAGATTCAAAGAGAGTGAGATGCCAGCTCCTTTCATTCAGTCAGTAGCTTCAAACATTTCTGGTATATGAAAAACATGTTTTTCAATGGCAAAAATCAATGAATATTGTAAATGCACAAACAGTAATATCTCCACATTGCACGGTGCAATTCTGAAATTTTTAGCTTTTTCCTGTTAATCCTAGCATGATAAAGAAGATTCAAAGAGAGTGAGATGCCAGCTCCTTTCATTCAGTCAGTAGCTTCAAACATTTCTGGTATATGAAAAACATGTTTTTCAATGGCAAAAATCAATGAATATTGTAAATGCACAAACAGTAATATCTCCACATTGCAAGGTGCAATTCTGAAATTTTTTGCTTTTTCCTGTTAATCCTAGCATGATAAAGAAGATTCAAAGAGAGTGAGATGCCAGCTCCTTTCATTCAGTCAGTAGCTTCAAACATTTCTGGTATATGAAAAACGTTTTTCAATGGCAAAAATCAATGAATATTGTAAATGCACAAACAGTAATATCTCCGCATTGCAAGGTGCAATTCTGAAATTTTTTGCTTTTTCCTGCTAATCCTAGCATGATAAAGAAGATTCAAAGAGAGTGAGATGCCAGCTCCTTTCATTCAGTCAGTAGCTTCAAACATTTCTGGTATATGAAAAACATGTTTTTCAATGGCAAAAATCAATGAATATTGTAAATGCACAAACAGTAATATCTCCACATTGCACGGTGCAATTCTGAAATTTTTAGCTTTTTCCTGTTAATCCTAGCATGATAAAGAAGATTCAAAGAGAGTGAGATGCCAGCTCCTTTCATTCAGTCAGTAGCTTCAAACATTTCTGGTATATGAAAAACATGTTTTTCAATGGCAAAAATCAATGAATATTGTAAATGCACAAACAGTAATATCTCCACATTGCAAGGTGCAATTCTGAAATTTTTTGCTTTTTCCTGCTAATCCTAGCATGATAAAGAAGATTCAAAGAGAGTGAGATGCCAGCTCCTTTCATTCAGTCAGTAGCTTCAAACATTTCTGGTATATGAAAAACATGTTTTTCAATGGCAAAAATCAATGAATATTGTAAATGCACAAACAGTAATATCTCCACATTGCAAGGTGCAATTCTGAAATTTTTTGCTTTTTCCTGTTAATCCTAGCATGATAAAGAAGATTCAAAGAGAGTGAGATGCCAGCTCCTTTCATTCAGTCAGTAGCTTCAAACATTTCTGGTATATGAAATACGTTTTTCAATGGCAAAAATCAATGAATATTGTAAATGCACAAACAGTAATATCTCCACATTGCAAGGTGCAATTCTGAAATTTTTTGCTTTTTCCTGCTAATCCTAGCATGATAAAGAAGATTCAAAGAGAGTGAGATGCCAGCTCCTTTCATTCAGTCAGTAGCTTCAAACATTTCTGGTATATGAAAAACGTTTTTCAATGGCAAAAATCAATGAATATTGTAAATGCACAAACAGTAATATCTCCACATTGCAAGGTGCAATTCTGAAATTTTTTGCTTTTTCCTGTTAATCCTAGCATGATAAAGAAGATTCAAAGAGAGTGAGATGCCAGCTCCTTTCATTCAGTCAGTAGCTTCAAACATTTCTGGTATATGAAAAACGTTTTTCAATGGCAAAAATCAATGAATATTGTAAATGCACAAACAGTAATATCTCCGCATTGCAAGGTGCAATTCTGAAATTTTTTGCTTTTTCCTGTTAATCCTAGCATGATAAAGAAGATTCAAAGAGAGTGAGATGCCAGCTCCTTTCATTCAGTCAGTAGCTTCAAACATTTCTGGTATATGAAAAACATGTTTTTCAATGGCAAAAATCAATGAATATTGTAAATGCACAAACAGTAATATCTCCGCATTGCAAGGTGCAATTCTGAAATTTTTTGCTTTTTCCTGCTAATCCTAGCATTATAAAGAAGATTCAAAGAGAGTGAGATGCCAGCTCCTTTCATTCAGTCAGTAGCTTCAAACATTTCTGGTATATGAAAAACATGTTTTTCAATGGCAAAAATCAATGAATATTGTAAATGCACAAACAGTAATATCTCCACATTGCAAGGTGCAATTCTGAAATTTTTTGCTTTTTCCTGCTAATCCTAGCATGATAAAGAAGATTCAAAGAGAGTGAGATGCCAGCTCCTTTCATTCAGTCAGTAGCTTCAAACATTTCTGGTATATGAAAAACATGTTTTTCAATGGCAAAAATCAATGAATATTGTAAATGCACAAACAGTAATATCTCCACATTGCACAGTGCAATTCTGAAATTTTTAGCTTTTTCCTGTTAATCCTAGCATGATAAAGAAGATTCAAAGAGAGTGAGATGCCAGCTCCTTTCATTCAGTCAGTAGCTTCAAACATTTCTGGTATATGAAAAACATGTTTTTCAATGGCAAAAATCAATGAATATTGTAAATGCACAAACAGTAATATCTCCACATTGCAAGGTGCAATTCTGAAATTTTTTGCTTTTTCCTGTTAATCCTAGCATGATAAAGAAGATTCAAAGAGAGTGAGATGCCAGCTCCTTTCATTCAGTCAGTAGCTTCAAACATTTCTGGTATATGAAAAACATGTTTTTCAATGGC
Organism: Phyllobates terribilis; assembly: GCF_046119375.1. Lineage (NCBI taxonomy): Eukaryota > Metazoa > Chordata > Amphibia > Anura > Dendrobatidae > Phyllobates > Phyllobates terribilis. The sequence continues at coordinate 6,248 of NW_027366027.1, forward strand.
AAAAATCAATGAATATTGTAAATGCACAAACAGTAATATCTCCACATTGCAAGGTGCAATTCTGAAATTTTTTGCTTTTTCCTGCTAATCCTAGCATGATAAAGAAGATTCAAAGAGAGTGAGATGCCAGCTCCTTTCATTCAGTCAGTAGCTTCAAACATTTCTGGTATATGAAAAACGTTTTTCAATGGCAAAAATCAATGAATATTGTAAATGCACAAACAGTAATATCTCCACATTGCAAGGTGCAATTCTGAAATTTTTTGCTTTTTACTGTTAATCCTAGCATGATAAAGAAGATTCAAAGAGAGTGAGATGCCAGCTCCTTTCATTCAATCAGTAGCTTCAAACATTTCTGGTATATGAAAAACATGTTTTTCAATGGCAAAAATCAATGAATATTGTAAATGCACAAACAGTAATATCTCCACATTGCAAGGTGCAATTCTGAAATTTTTTGCTTTTTCCTGCTAATCCTAGCATGATAAAGAAGATTCAAAGAGAGTGAGATGCCAGCTCCTTTCATTCAGTCAGTAGCTTCAAACATTTCTGGTATATGAAAAACATGTTTTTCAATGGCAAAAATCAATGAATATTGTAAATGCACAAACAGTAATATCTCCACATTGCACGGTGCAATTCTGAAATTTTTAGCTTTTTCCTGTTAATCCTAGCATGATAAAGAAGATTCAAAGAGAGTGAGATGCCAGCTCCTTTCATTCAGTCAGTAGCTTCAAACATTTCTGGTATATGAAAAACATGTTTTTCAATGGCAAAAATCAATGAATATTGTAAATGCACAAACAGTAATATCTCCACATTGCACGGTGCAATTCTGAAATTTTTACCTTTTTCCTGTTAATCCTAGCATGATAAAGAAGATTCAAAGAGAGTGAGATGCCAGCTCCTTTCATTCAGTCAGTAGCTTCAAACATTTCTGGTATATGAAAAACATGTTTTTCAATGGCAAAAATCAATGAATATTGTAAATGCACAAACAGTAATATCTCCACATTGCAAGGTGCAATTCTGAAATTTTTTGCTTTTTCCTGCTAATCCTAGCATGATAAAGAAGATTCAAAGAGAGTGAGATGCCAGCTCCTTTCATTCAGTCAGTAGCTTCAAACATTTCTGGTATATGAAAAACGTTTTTCAATGGCAAAAATCAATGAATATTGTAAATGCACAAACAGTAATATCTCCACATTGCAAGGTGCAATTCTGAAATTTTTTGCTTTTTCCTGCTAATCCTAGCATGATAAAGAAGATTCAAAGAGAGTGAGATGCCAGCTCCTTTCATTCAGTCAGTAGCTTCAAACATTTCTGGTATATGAAAAACATGTTTTTCAATGGCAAAAATCAATGAATATTGTAAATGCACAAACAGTAATATCTCCACATTGCACGGTGCAATTCTGAAATTTTTAGCTCTTTCCTGTTAATCCTAGCATGATAAAGAAGATTCAAAGAGAGTGAGATGCCAGCTCCTTTCATTCAGTCAGTAGCTTCAAACATTTCTGGTATATGAAAAACGTTTTTCAATGGCAAAAATCAATGAATATTGTAAATGCACAAACAGTAATATCTCCACATTGCAAGGTGCAATTCTGAAATTTTTTGCTTTTTCCTGTTAATCCTAGCATGATAAAGAAGATTCAAAGAGAGTGAGATGCCAGCTCCTTTCATTCAGTCAGTAGCTTCAAACATTTCTGGTATATGAAAAACATGTTTTTCAATGGCAAAAATCAATGAATATTGTAAATGCACAAACAGTAATATTTCCGCATTGCAAGGTGCAATTCTGAAATTTTTTGCTTTTTCCTGCTAATCCTAGCATGATAAAGAAGATTCAAAGAGAGTGAGATGCCAGCTCCTTTCATTCAGTCAGTAGCTTCAAACATTTCTGGTATATGAAAAACATGTTTTTCAATGGCAAAAATCAATGAATATTGTAAATGCACAAACAGTAATATCTCCACATTGCACGGTGCAATTCTGAAATTTTTAGCTTTTTCCTGTTAATCCTAGCATGATAAAGAAGATTCAAAGAGAGTGAGATGCCAGCTCCTTTCATTCAGTCAGTAGCTTCAAACATTTCTGGTATATGAAAAACATGTTTTTCAATGGCAAAAATCAATGAATATTGTAAATGCACAAACAGTAATATCTCCACATTGCAAGGTGCAATTCTGAAATTTTTTGCTTTTTCCTGCTAATCCTAGCATGATAAAGAAGATTCAAAGAGAGTGAGATGCCAGCTCCTTTCATTCAGTCAGTAGCTTCAAACATTTCTGGTATATGAAAAACATGTTTTTCAATGGCAAAAATCAATGAATATTGTAAATGCACAAACAGTAATATCTCCACATTGCAAGGTGCAATTCTGAAATTTTTTGCTTTTTCCTGTTAATCCTAGCATGATAAAGAAGATTCAAAGAGAGTGAGATGCCAGCTCCTTTCATTCAGTCAGTAGCTTCAAACATTTCTGGTATATGAAAAACATGTTTTTCAATGGCAAAAATCAATGAATATTGTAAATGCACAAACAGTAATATCTCCACATTGCACGGTGCAATTCTGAAATTTTTAGCTTTTTCCTGTTAATCCTAGCATGATAAAGAAGATTCAAAGAGAGTGAGATGCCAGCTCCTTTCATTCAGTCAGTAGCTTCAAACATTTCTGGTATATGAAAAACATGTTTTTCAATGGCAAAAATCAATGAATATTGTAAATGCACAAACAGTAATATCTCCACATTGCAAGGTGCAATTCTGAAATTTTTTGCTTTTTCCTGTTAATCCTAGCATGATAAAGAAGATTCAAAGAGAGTGAGATGCCAGCTCCTTTCATTCAGTCAGTAGCTTCAAACATTTCTGGTATATGAAAAACATGTTTTTCAATGGCAAAAATCAATGAATATTGTAAATGCACAAACAGTAATATCTCCGCATTGCAAGGTGCAATTCTGAAATTTTTTGCTTTTTCCTGCTAATCCTAGCATGATAAAGAAGATTCAAAGAGAGTGAGATGCCAGCTCCTTTCATTCAGTCAGTAGCTTCAAACATTTCTGGTATATGAAAAACATGTTTTTCAATGGCAAAAATCAATGAATATTGTAAATGCACAAACAGTAATATCTCCACATTGCACGGTGCAATTCTGAAATTTTTAGCTTTTTCCTGTTAATCCTAGCATGATAAAGAAGATTCAAAGAGAGTGAGATGCCAGCTCCTTTCATTCAGTCAGTAGCTTCAAACATTTCTGGTATATGAAAAACATGTTTTTCAATGGCAAAAATCAATGAATATTGTAAATGCACAAACAGTAATATCTCCACATTGCAAGGTGCAATTCTGAAATTTTTTGCTTTTTCCTGCTAATCCTAGCATGATAAAGAAGATTCAAAGAGAGTGAGATGCCAGCTCCTTTCATTCAGTCAGTAGCTTCAAACATTTCTGGTATATGAAAAACATGTTTTTCAATGGCAAAAATCAATGAATATTGTAAATGCACAAACAGTAATATCTCCACATTGCAAGGTGCAATTCTGAAATTTTTTGCTTTTTCCTGTTAATCCTAGCATGATAAAGAAGATTCAAAGAGAGTGAGATGCCAGCTCCTTTCATTCAGTCAGTAGCTTCAAACATTTCTGGTATATGAAAAACGTTTTTCAATGGCAAAAATCAATGAATATTGTAAATGCACAAACAGTAATATCTCCACATTGCAAGGTGCAATTCTGAAATTTTTTGCTTTTTCCTGCTAATCCTAGCATGATAAAGAAGATTCAAAGAGAGTGAGATGCCAGCTCCTTTCATTCAGTCAGTAGCTTCAAACATTTCTGGTATATGAAAAACGTTTTTCAATGGCAAAAATCAATGAATATTGTAAATGCACAAACAGTAATATCTCCACATTGCAAGGTGCAATTCTGAAATTTTTTGCTTTTTCCTGTTAATCCTAGCATGATAAAGAAGATTCAAAGAGAGTGAGATGCCAGCTCCTTTCATTCAGTCAGTAGCTTCAAACATTTCTGGTATATGAAAAACGTTTTTCAAAGGCAAAAATCAATGAATATTGTAAATGCACAAACAGTAATATCTCCACATTGCACGGTGCAATTCTGAAATTTTTAGCTTTTTCCTGTTAATCCTAGCATGATAAAGAAGATTCAAAGAGAGTGAGATGCCAGCTCCTTTCATTGTCAGTAGCTTCAAACATTTCTGGTATATGAAAAACATGTTTTTCAATGGCAAAAATCAATGAATATTGTAAATGCACAAACAGTAATATCTCCACATTGCAAGGTGCAATTCTGAAATTTTTTGCTTTTTCCTGTTAATCCTAGCATGATAAAGAAGATTCAAAGAGAGTGAGATGCCAGCTCCTTTCATTCAGTCAGTAGCTTCAAACATTTCTGGTATATGAAAAACATGTTTTTCAATGGCAAAAATCAATGAATATTGTAAATGCACAAACAGTAATATCTCCACATTGCAAGGTGCAATTCTGAAATTTTTTGCTTTTTCCTGCTAATCCTAGCATGATAAAGAAGATTCAAAGAGAGTGAGATGCCAGCTCCTTTCATTCAGTCAGTAGCTTCAAACATTTCTGGTATATGAAAAACATGTTTTTCAATGGCAAAAATCAATGAATATTGTAAATGCACAAACAGTAATATCTCCACATTGCAAGGTGCAATTCTGAAATTTTTTGCTTTTTCCTGTTAATCCTAGCATGATAAAGAAGATTCAAAGAGAGTGAGATGCCAGCTCCTTTCATTCAGTCAGTAGCTTCAAACATTTCTGGTATATGAAAAACATGTTTTTCAATGGCAAAAATCAATGAATATTGTAAATGCACAAACAGTAATATCTCCACATTGCAAGGTGCAATTCTGAAATTTTTTGCTTTTTCCTGCTAATCCTAGCATGATAAAGAAGATTCAAAGAGAGTGAGATGCCAGCTCCTTTCATTCAGTCAGTAGCTTCAAACATTTCTGGTATATGAAAAACGTTTTTCAATGGCAAAAATCAATGAATATTGTAAATGCACAAACAGTAATATCTCCACATTGCAAGGTGCAATTCTGAAATTTTTTGCTTTTTCCTGTTAATCCTAGCATGATAAAGAAGATTCAAAGAGAGTGAGATGCCAGCTCCTTTCATTCAGTCAGTAGCTTCAAACATTTCTGGTATATGAAATACGTTTTTCAATGGCAAAAATCAATGAATATTGTAAATGCACAAACAGTAATATCTCCACATTGCAAGGTGCAATTCTGAAATTTTTTGCTTTTTCCTGCTAATCCTAGCATGATAAAGAAGATTCAAAGAGAGTGAGATGCCAGCTCCTTTCATTCAGTCAGTAGCTTCAAACATTTCTGGTATATGAAAAACGTTTTTCAATGGCAAAAATCAATGAATATTGTAAATGCACAAACAGTAATATCTCCACATTGCAAGGTGCAATTCTGAAATTTTTTGCTTTTTCCTGTTAATCCTAGCATGATAAAGAAGATTCAAAGAGAGTGAGATGCCAGCTCCTTTCATTCAGTCAGTAGCTTCAAACATTTCTGGTATATGAAAAACGTTTTTCAATGGCAAAAATCAATGAATATTGTAAATGCACAAACAGTAATATCTCCGCATTGCAAGGTGCAATTCTGAAATTTTTTGCTTTTTCCTGTTAATCCTAGCATGATAAAGAAGATTCAAAGAGAGTGAGATGCCAGCTCCTTTCATTCAGTCAGTAGCTTCAAACATTTCTGGTATATGAAAAACATGTTTTTCAATGGCAAAAATCAATGAATATTGTAAATGCACAAACAGTAATATCTCCGCATTGCAAGGTGCAATTCTGAAATTTTTTGCTTTTTCCTGCTAATCCTAGCATTATAAAGAAGATTCAAAGAGAGTGAGATGCCAGCTCCTTTCATTCAGTCAGTAGCTTCAAACATTTCTGGTATATGAAAAACATGTTTTTCAATGGCAAAAATCAATGAATATTGTAAATGCACAAACAGTAATATCTCCACATTGCAAGGTGCAATTCTGAAATTTTTTGCTTTTTCCTGCTAATCCTAGCATGATAAAGAAGATTCAAAGAGAGTGAGATGCCAGCTCCTTTCATTCAGTCAGTAGCTTCAAACATTTCTGGTATATGAAAAACATGTTTTTCAATGGCAAAAATCAATGAATATTGTAAATGCACAAACAGTAATATCTCCACATTGCACAGTGCAATTCTGAAATTTTTAGCTTTTTCCTGTTAATCCTAGCATGATAAAGAAGATTCAAAGAGAGTGAGATGCCAGCTCCTTTCATTCAGTCAGTAGCTTCAAACATTTCTGGTATATGAAAAACATGTTTTTCAATGGCAAAAATCAATGAATATTGTAAATGCACAAACAGTAATATCTCCACATTGCAAGGTGCAATTCTGAAATTTTTTGCTTTTTCCTGTTAATCCTAGCATGATAAAGAAGATTCAAAGAGAGTGAGATGCCAGCTCCTTTCATTCAGTCAGTAGCTTCAAACATTTCTGGTATATGAAAAACATGTTTTTCAATGGCAAAAATCAATGAATATTGTAAATGCACAAACAGTAATATCTCCACATTGCAAGGTGCAATTCTGAAATTTTTTGCTTTTTCCTGCTAATCCTAGCATGATAAAGAAGATTCAAAGAGAGTGAGATGCCAGCTCCTTTCATTCAGTCAGTAGCTTCAAACATTTCTGGTATATGAAAAACGTTTTTCAATGGCAAAAATCAATGAATATTGTAAATGCACAAACAGTAATATCTCCACATTGCAAGGTGCAATTCTGAAATTTTTTGCTTTTTACTGTTAATCCTAGCATGATAAAGAAGATTCAAAGAGAGTGAGATGCCAGCTCCTTTCATTCAATCAGTAGCTTCAAACATTTCTGGTATATGAAAAACATGTTTTTCAATGGCAAAAATCAATGAATATTGTAAATGCACAAACAGTAATATCTCCACATTGCAAGGTGCAATTCTGAAATTTTTTGCTTTTTCCTGCTAATCCTAGCATGATAAAGAAGATTCAAAGAGAGTGAGATGCCAGCTCCTTTCATTCAGTCAGTAGCTTCAAACATTTCTGGTATATGAAAAACATGTTTTTCAATGGCAAAAATCAATGAATATTGTAAATGCACAAACAGTAATATCTCCACATTGCACGGTGCAATTCTGAAATTTTTAGCTTTTTCCTGTTAATCCTAGCATGATAAAGAAGATTCAAAGAGAGTGAGATGCCAGCTCCTTTCATTCAGTCAGTAGCTTCAAACATTTCTGGTATATGAAAAACATGTTTTTCAATGGCAAAAATCAATGAATATTGTAAATGCACAAACAGTAATATCTCCACATTGCACGGTGCAATTCTGAAATTTTTACCTTTTTCCTGTTAATCCTAGCATGATAAAGAAGATTCAAAGAGAGTGAGATGCCAGCTCCTTTCATTCAGTCAGTAGCTTCAAACATTTCTGGTATATGAAAAACATGTTTTTCAATGGCAAAAATCAATGAATATTGTAAATGCACAAACAGTAATATCTCCACATTGCAAGGTGCAATTCTGAAATTTTTTGCTTTTTCCTGCTAATCCTAGCATGATAAAGAAGATTCAAAGAGAGTGAGATGCCAGCTCCTTTCATTCAGTCAGTAGCTTCAAACATTTCTGGTATATGAAAAACGTTTTTCAATGGCAAAAATCAATGAATATTGTAAATGCACAAACAGTAATATCTCCACATTGCAAGGTGCAATTCTGAAATTTTTTGCTTTTTCCTGCTAATCCTAGCATGATAAAGAAGATTCAAAGAGAGTGAGATGCCAGCTCCTTTCATTCAGTCAGTAGCTTCAAACATTTCTGGTATATGAAAAACATGTTTTTCAATGGCAAAAATCAATGAATATTGTAAATGCACAAACAGTAATATCTCCACATTGCACGGTGCAATTCTGAAATTTTTAGCTCTTTCCTGTTAATCCTAGCATGATAAAGAAGATTCAAAGAGAGTGAGATGCCAGCTCCTTTCATTCAGTCAGTAGCTTCAAACATTTCTGGTATATGAAAAACGTTTTTCAATGGCAAAAATCAATGAATATTGTAAATGCACAAACAGTAATATCTCCACATTGCAAGGTGCAATTCTGAAATTTTTTGCTTTTTCCTGTTAATCCTAGCATGATAAAGAAGATTCAAAGAGAGTGAGATGCCAGCTCCTTTCATTCAGTCAGTAGCTTCAAACATTTCTGGTATATGAAAAACATGTTTTTCAATGGCAAAAATCAATGAATATTGTAAATGCACAAACAGTAATATTTCCGCATTGCAAGGTGCAATTCTGAAATTTTTTGCTTTTTCCTGCTAATCCTAGCATGATAAAGAAGATTCAAAGAGAGTGAGATGCCAGCTCCTTTCATTCAGTCAGTAGCTTCAAACATTTCTGGTATATGAAAAACATGTTTTTCAATGGCAAAAATCAATGAATATTGTAAATGCACAAACAGTAATATCTCCACATTGCACGGTGCAATTCTGAAATTTTTAGCTTTTTCCTGTTAATCCTAGCATGATAAAGAAGATTCAAAGAGAGTGAGATGCCAGCTCCTTTCATTCAGTCAGTAGCTTCAAACATTTCTGGTATATGAAAAACATGTTTTTCAATGGCAAAAATCAATGAATATTGTAAATGCACAAACAGTAATATCTCCACATTGCAAGGTGCAATTCTGAAATTTTTTGCTTTTTCCTGCTAATCCTAGCATGATAAAGAAGATTCAAAGAGAGTGAGATGCCAGCTCCTTTCATTCAGTCAGTAGCTTCAAACATTTCTGGTATATGAAAAACATGTTTTTCAATGGCAAAAATCAATGAATATTGTAAATGCACAAACAGTAATATCTCCACATTGCAAGGTGCAATTCTGAAATTTTTTGCTTTTTCCTGTTAATCCTAGCATGATAAAGAAGATTCAAAGAGAGTGAGATGCCAGCTCCTTTCATTCAGTCAGTAGCTTCAAACATTTCTGGTATATGAAAAACATGTTTTTCAATGGCAAAAATCAATGAATATTGTAAATGCACAAACAGTAATATCTCCACATTGCACGGTGCAATTCTGAAATTTTTAGCTTTTTCCTGTTAATCCTAGCATGATAAAGAAGATTCAAAGAGAGTGAGATGCCAGCTCCTTTCATTCAGTCAGTAGCTTCAAACATTTCTGGTATATGAAAAACATGTTTTTCAATGGCAAAAATCAATGAATATTGTAAATGCACAAACAGTAATATCTCCACATTGCAAGGTGCAATTCTGAAATTTTTTGCTTTTTCCTGTTAATCCTAGCATGATAAAGAAGATTCAAAGAGAGTGAGATGCCAGCTCCTTTCATTCAGTCAGTAGCTTCAAACATTTCTGGTATATGAAAAACATGTTTTTCAATGGCAAAAATCAATGAATATTGTAAATGCACAAACAGTAATATCTCCGCATTGCAAGGTGCAATTCTGAAATTTTTTGCTTTTTCCTGCTAATCCTAGCATGATAAAGAAGATTCAAAGAGAGTGAGATGCCAGCTCCTTTCATTCAGTCAGTAGCTTCAAACATTTCTGGTATATGAAAAACATGTTTTTCAATGGCAAAAATCAATGAATATTGTAAATGCACAAACAGTAATATCTCCACATTGCACGGTGCAATTCTGAAATTTTTAGCTTTTTCCTGTTAATCCTAGCATGATAAAGAAGATTCAAAGAGAGTGAGATGCCAGCTCCTTTCATTCAGTCAGTAGCTTCAAACATTTCTGGTATATGAAAAACATGTTTTTCAATGGCAAAAATCAATGAATATTGTAAATGCACAAACAGTAATATCTCCACATTGCAAGGTGCAATTCTGAAATTTTTTGCTTTTTCCTGCTAATCCTAGCATGATAAAGAAGATTCAAAGAGAGTGAGATGCCAGCTCCTTTCATTCAGTCAGTAGCTTCAAACATTTCTGGTATATGAAAAACATGTTTTTCAATGGCAAAAATCAATGAATATTGTAAATGCACAAACAGTAATATCTCCACATTGCAAGGTGCAATTCTGAAATTTTTTGCTTTTTCCTGTTAATCCTAGCATGATAAAGAAGATTCAAAGAGAGTGAGATGCCAGCTCCTTTCATTCAGTCAGTAGCTTCAAACATTTCTGGTATATGAAAAACGTTTTTCAATGGCAAAAATCAATGAATATTGTAAATGCACAAACAGTAATATCTCCACATTGCAAGGTGCAATTCTGAAATTTTTTGCTTTTTCCTGCTAATCCTAGCATGATAAAGAAGATTCAAAGAGAGTGAGATGCCAGCTCCTTTCATTCAGTCAGTAGCTTCAAACATTTCTGGTATATGAAAAACGTTTTTCAATGGCAAAAATCAATGAATATTGTAAATGCACAAACAGTAATATCTCCACATTGCAAGGTGCAATTCTGAAATTTTTTGCTTTTTCCTGTTAATCCTAGCATGATAAAGAAGATTCAAAGAGAGTGAGATGCCAGCTCCTTTCATTCAGTCAGTAGCTTCAAACATTTCTGGTATATGAAAAACGTTTTTCAAAGGCAAAAATCAATGAATATTGTAAATGCACAAACAGTAATATCTCCACATTGCACGGTGCAATTCTGAAATTTTTAGCTTTTTCCTGTTAATCCTAGCATGATAAAGAAGATTCAAAGAGAGTGAGATGCCAGCTCCTTTCATTGTCAGTAGCTTCAAACATTTCTGGTATATGAAAAACATGTTTTTCAATGGCAAAAATCAATGAATATTGTAAATGCACAAACAGTAATATCTCCACATTGCAAGGTGCAATTCTGAAATTTTTTGCTTTTTCCTGTTAATCCTAGCATGATAAAGAAGATTCAAAGAGAGTGAGATGCCAGCTCCTTTCATTCAGTCAGTAGCTTCAAACATTTCTGGTATATGAAAAACATGTTTTTCAATGGCAAAAATCAATGAATATTGTAAATGCACAAACAGTAATATCTCCACATTGCAAGGTGCAATTCTGAAATTTTTTGCTTTTTCCTGCTAATCCTAGCATGATAAAGAAGATTCAAAGAGAGTGAGATGCCAGCTCCTTTCATTCAGTCAGTAGCTTCAAACATTTCTGGTATATGAAAAACATGTTTTTCAATGGCAAAAATCAATGAATATTGTAAATGCACAAACAGTAATATCTCCACATTGCAAGGTGCAATTCTGAAATTTTTTGCTTTTTCCTGTTAATCCTAGCATGATAAAGAAGATTCAAAGAGAGTGAGATGCCAGCTCCTTTCATTCAGTCAGTAGCTTCAAACATTTCTGGTATATGAAAAACATGTTTTTCAATGGCAAAAATCAATGAATATTGTAAATGCACAAACAGTAATATCTCCACATTGCAAGGTGCAATTCTGAAATTTTTTGCTTTTTCCTGCTAATCCTAGCATGATAAAGAAGATTCAAAGAGAGTGAGATGCCAGCTCCTTTCATTCAGTCAGTAGCTTCAAACATTTCTGGTATATGAAAAACGTTTTTCAATGGCAAAAATCAATGAATATTGTAAATGCACAAACAGTAATATCTCCACATTGCACGGTGCAATTCTGAAATTTTTAGCTTTTTCCTGTTAATCCTAGCATGATAAAGAAGATTCAAAGAGAGTGAGATGCCAGCTCCTTTCATTCAGTCAGTAGCTTCAAACATTTCTGGTATATGAAAAACATGTTTTTCAATGGCAAAAATCAATGAATATTGTAAATGCACAAACAGTAATATCTCCACATTGCACGGTGCAATTCTGAAATTTTTAGCTTTTTCCTGTTAATCCTAGCATGATAAAGAAGATTCAAAGAGAGTGAGATGCCAGCTCCTTTCATTCAGTCAGTAGCTTCAAACATTTCTGGTATATGAAAAACGTTTTTCAATGGCAAAAATCAATGAATATTGTAAATGCACAAACAGTAATATCTCCACATTGCACGGTGCAATTCTGAAATTTTTAGCTTTTTCCTGTTAATCCTAGCATGATAAAGAAGATTCAAAGAGAGTGAGATGCCAGCTCCTTTCATTCAGTCAGTAGCTTCAAACATTTCTGGTATATGAAAAACATGTTTTTCAATGGCAAAAATCAATGAATATTGTAAATGCACAAACAGTAATATCTCCACATTGCAAGGTGCAATTCTGAAATTTTTTGCTTTTTCCTGCTAATCCTAGCATGATAAAGAAGATTCAAAGAGAGTGAGATGCCAGCTCCTTTCATTCAGTCAGTAGCTTCAAACATTTCTGGTATATGAAAAACATGTTTTTCAATGGCAAAAATCAATGAATATTGTAAATGCACAAACAGTAATATCTCCACATTGCAAGGTGCAATTCTGAAATTTTTTGCTTTTTCCTGCTAATCCTAGCATGATAAAGAAGATTCAAAGAGAGTGAGATGCCAGCTCCTTTCATTCAGTCAGTAGCTTCAAACATTTCTGGTATATGAAAAACGTTTTTCAATGGCAAAAATCAATGAATATTGTAAATGCACAAACAGTAATATCTCCACATTGCACGGTGCAATTCTGAAATTTTTAGCTTTTTCCTGTTAATCCTAGCATGATAAAGAAGATTCAAAGAGAGTGAGATGCCAGCTCCTTTCATTGTCAGTAGCTTCAAACATTTCTGGTATATGAAAAACATGTTTTTCAATGGCAAAAATCAATGAATATTGTAAATGCACAAACAGTAATATCTCCACATTGCAAGGTGCAATTCTGAAATTTTTTGCTTTTTCCTGTTAATCCTAGCATGATAAAGAAGATTCAAAGAGAGTGAGATGCCAGCTCCTTTCATTCAGTCAGTAGCTTCAAACATTTCTGGTATATGAAAAACATGTTTTTCAATGGCAAAAATCAATGAATATTGTAAATGCACAAACAGTAATATCTCCACATTGCAAGGTGCAATTCTGAAATTTTTTGCTTTTTCCTGCTAATCCTAGCATGATAAAGAAGATTCAAAGAGAGTGAGATGCCAGCTCCTTTCATTCAGTCAGTAGCTTCAAACATTTCTGGTATATGAAAAACATGTTTTTCAATGGCAAAAATCAATGAATATTGTAAATGCACAAACAGTAATATCTCCACATTGCAAGGTGCAATTCTGAAATTTTTTGCTTTTTCCTGTTAATCCTAGCATGATAAAGAAGATTCAAAGAGAGTGAGATGCCAGCTCCTTTCATTCAGTCAGTAGCTTCAAACATTTCTGGTATATGAAAAACATGTTTTTCAATGGCAAAAATCAATGAATATTGTAAATGCACAAACAGTAATATCTCCACATTGCAAGGTGCAATTCTGAAATTTTTTGCTTTTTCCTGCTAATCCTAGCATGATAAAGAAGATTCAAAGAGAGTGAGATGCCAGCTCCTTTCATTCAGTCAGTAGCTTCAAACATTTCTGGTATATGAAAAACGTTTTTCAATGGCAAAAATCAATGAATATTGTAAATGCACAAACAGTAATATCTCCACATTGCACGGTGCAATTCTGAAATTTTTAGCTTTTTCCTGTTAATCCTAGCATGATAAAGAAGATTCAAAGAGAGTGAGATGCCAGCTCCTTTCATTCAGTCAGTAGCTTCAAACATTTCTGGTATATGAAAAACATGTTTTTCAATGGCAAAAATCAATGAATATTGTAAATGCACAAACAGTAATATCTCCACATTGCACGGTGCAATTCTGAAATTTTTAGCTTTTTCCTGTTAATCCTAGCATGATAAAGAAGATTCAAAGAGAGTGAGATGCCAGCTCCTTTCATTCAGTCAGTAGCTTCAAACATTTCTGGTATATGAAAAACGTTTTTCAATGGCAAAAATCAATGAATATTGTAAATGCACAAACAGTAATATCTCCACATTGCACGGTGCAATTCTGAAATTTTTAGCTTTTTCCTGTTAATCCTAGCATGATAAAGAAGATTCAAAGAGAGTGAGATGCCAGCTCCTTTCATTCAGTCAGTAGCTTCAAACATTTCTGGTATATGAAAAACATGTTTTTCAATGGCAAAAATCAATGAATATTGTAAATGCACAAACAGTAATATCTCCACATTGCAAGGTGCAATTCTGAAATTTTTTGCTTTTTCCTGCTAATCCTAGCATGATAAAGAAGATTCAAAGAGAGTGAGATGCCAGCTCCTTTCATTCAGTCAGTAGCTTCAAACATTTCTGGTATATGAAAAACATGTTTTTCAATGGCAAAAATCAATGAATATTGTAAATGCACAAACAGTAATATCTCCACATTGCACGGTGCAATTCTGAAATTTTTAGCTTTTTCCTGTTAATCCTAGCATGATAAAGAAGATTCAAAGAGAGTGAGATGCCAGCTCCTTTCATTCAGTCAGTAGCTTCAAACATTTCTGGTATATGAAAAACGTTTTTCAATGGCAAAAATCAATGAATATTGTAAATGCACAAACAGTAATATCTCCACATTGCAAGGTGCAATTCTGAAATTTTTTGCTTTTTCCTGTTAATCCTAGCATGATAAAGAAGATTCAAAGAGAGTGAGATGCCAGCTCCTTTCATTCAGTCAGTAGCTTCAAACATTTCTGGTATATGAAAAACATGTTTTTCAATGGCAAAAATCAATGAATATTGTAAATGCACAAACAGTAATATCTCCACATTGCACGGTGCAATTCTGAAATTTTTAGCTTTTTCCTGTTAATCCTAGCATGATAAAGAAGATTCAAAGAGAGTGAGATGCCAGCTCCTTTCATTCAGTCAGTAGCTTCAAACATTTCTGGTATATGAAAAACATGTTTTTCAATGGCAAAAATCAATGAATATTGTAAATGCACAAACAGTAATATCTCCACATTGCAAGGTGCAATTCTGAAATTTTTTGCTTTTTCCTGCTAATCCTAGCATGATAAAGAAGATTCAAAGAGAGTGAGATGCCAGCTCCTTTCATTCAGTCAGTAGCTTCAAACATTTCTGGTATATGAAAAACATGTTTTTCAATGGCAAAAATCAATGAATATTGTAAATGCACAAACAGTAATATCTCCGCATTGCAAGGTGCAATTCTGAAATTTTTTGCTTTTTCCTGCTCCTCTTAGCATGATAAAGAAGATTCAAAGAGAGTGAGATGCCAGCTCCTTTCATTCAGTCAGTAGCTTCAATCATTTCTGGATGTTTTTCAATGGCAAAAATCAATGAATATTGTAAATGCACAAACTGTAATTTCTCCGCATTGCAAGGTGCAATTCTGAAATTTTTTGCTTTTTCCTGCTCCTCTTAGCATGATAAAGAAGATTCAAAGAGAGTGAGATGCCAGCTCCTTTCATTCAGTCAGTAGCTTCAATCATTTCTGGACGTTTTTCAGTGGCAAAAATCAATGAATATTGTAAATGCACAAACAGTAATTTCTCCGCATTGCAAGGTGCAATTCTGAAATTTTTTGCTTTTTCCTGCTCCTCTTAGCATCATAAGGAAGATTCAAAGAGAGTGAGATGCCAGCTCCTTTCATTCAGTCAGTACCTTCAATCATTTCTGGACGTTTTTCAATGGCAAAAATCAATGAATATTGTAAATGCACAAACAGTAATTTCTCCGCATTGCAAGGTGCAATTCTGAAATTTTTTGCTTTTTCCCGCTCCTCTTAGCATGATAAAGAAGATTCAAAGAGAGTGAGGTGCCAGCTCCTTTCATTCAGTCAGTAGCTTCAAACATTTCTGGTATATGAATAACATGTTTTTCAATGGCAAAAATCAATGAATATTGTAAATGCACAAACAGTAATTTCTCCGCATTGCAAGGTGCAATTCTGAAATTTTTTGATTTTTCCTGCTCCTCTTAGCATGATAAAGAAGATTCAAAGAGAGTGAGATGCCAGCTCCTTTCATTCAGTCAGTAGCTTCAATCATTTCTGGACGTTTTTCAAT
Source organism: Phyllobates terribilis (assembly GCF_046119375.1). Taxonomy (NCBI): domain Eukaryota; kingdom Metazoa; phylum Chordata; class Amphibia; order Anura; family Dendrobatidae; genus Phyllobates; species Phyllobates terribilis. Next base: position 22,249 of record NW_027366027.1, read on the forward strand.
GGCAAAAATCAATGAATATTGTAAATGCACAAACAGTAATTTCTCCGCATTGCAAGGTGCAATTCTGAAATTTTTTGCTTTTTCCTGCTCCTCTTAGCATGATAAAGAAGATTCCAAGTGAGATGCCAGCTCCTTTCATTCAGTCAGTAGCTTCAATCATTTCTGGACGTTTTTCAATGGCAAAAATCAATGAATATTGTAAATGCACAAACAGTAATTTCTCCGCATTGCAAGGTGCAATTCTGAAATTTTTTGCTTTTTCCTGCTCCTCTTAGCATGATAAAGAAGATTCAAAGAGAGTGAGATGCCAGCTCCTTTCATTCAGTCAGTAGCTTCAAACATTTCTGGTATATGAATAACATGTTTTTCAATGGCAAAAATCAATGAATATTGTAAATGCACAAACAGTAATTTCTCCGCATTGCAAGGTGCAAGTCTGAAATTTTTTGCTTTTTCCTGCTCCTCTTAGCATGATAAAGAAGATTCAAAGAGAGTGAGATGCCAGTTACTTTCATTCAGTCAGTAGCTTCAATCATTTCTGGACGTTTTTCAATGGTAAAAATCAATGAATATTGTAAATGCACAAACAGTAATTTCTCCACATTGCAAGGTGCAATTCTGAAATTTTTTGCTTTTTCCTGCTCCTCTTAGCATGATAAAGAAGATTCAAAGAGAGTGAGATGCCAGCTCCTTTCATTCAGTCAGTAGCTTCAAACATTTCTGGTATATGAATAACATGATGTTTTTCAATGGCAAAAATCAATGAATATTGTAAATGCACAAACAGTAATTTCTCCGCATTGCAAGGTGCAATTATGAAATTTTTTGCTTTTTCCTGCTCCTCTTAGCATGATAAAGAAGATTCAAAGAGAGTGAGATGCCAGCTCCTTTCATTCAGTCAGTAGCTTCAAACATTTCTGGTATATGAATAACATGATGTTTTTCAATGGCAAAAATCAATGAATATTGTAAATGCACAAACAGTAATTTCTCCGCATTGCAAGGTGCAATTCTGAAATTTTTTGCTTTTTCCTGCTCCTCTTAGCATGATAAAGAAGATTCAAAGAGAGTGAGATGCCAGCTCCTTTCATTCAGTCAGTAGCTTCAATCATTTCTGGATGTTTTTCAATGGCAAAAATCAATGAATATTGTAAATGCACAAACAGTAATTTCTCCGCATTGCAAGTTGCAATTCTGAAATTTTTTGCTTTTTCCTGCTCCTCTTAGCATGATAAAGAAGATTCAAAGAGAGTGAGATGTCAGCTCCTTTCATTCAGTCAGTAGCTTCAAACATTTCTGGTATATGAATAACATGATGTTTTTCAATGGCAAAAATCAATGAATATTGTAAATGCACAAACAGTAATTTCTCCGCATTGCAAGGTGCAATTCTGAAATTTTTTGCTTTTTCCTGCTCCTCTTAGCATGATAAAGAAGATTCAAAGAGAGTGAGATGCCAGCTCCTTTCATTCAGTCAGTAGCTTCAATCATTTCTGGATGTTTTTCAATGGCAAAAATCAATGAATATTGTAAATGCACAAACAGTAATTTCTCTGCATTGCAAGGTGCAATTCTGAAATTTTTTGCTTTTTCCTGCTCCTCTTAGCATGATAAAGAAGATTCAAAGAGAGTGAGATGCCAGCTCCTTTCATTCAGTCAGTAGCTTCAAACATTTCTGGTATATGAATAACATGATGTTTTTCAATGGCAAAAATCAATGAATATTGTAAATGCACAAACAGTAATTTCTCCGCATTGCAAGGTGCAATTCTGAAATTTTTTGATTTTTCCTGCTCCTCTTAGCATGATAAAGAAGATTCAAAGAGAGTGAGATGCCAGCTCCTTTCATTCAGTCAGTAGCTTCAATCATTTCTGGACGTTTTTCAATGGCAAAAATCAATGAATATTGTAAAAGCACAAACAGTAATTTCTCCGCATTGCAAGGTGCAATTCTGAAATTTTTTGCTTTTTCCTGCTCCTCTTAACATGATAAAGAAGATTCAAAGAGAGTGAGATGCCAGCTCCTTTCATTCAGTCAGTAGCTTCAAACATTTCTGGTATATGAATAACATGATGTTTTTCAATGGCAAAAATCAATGAATATTGTAAATGCACAAACAGTAATTTCTCCGCATTGCAAGGTGCAATTCTGAAATTTTTTGCTTTTTCCTGCTCCTCTTAGCATGATAAAGAAGATTCAAAGAGAGTGAGATGCCAGCTCCTTTCATTCAGTCAGTAGCTTCAAACATTTCTGGTATATGAATAACATGATGTTTTTCAATGGCAAAAATCAATGAATATTGTAAATGCACAAACAGTAATATCTCCACATTGCAAGGTGCAATTCTGAAATTTTTTGCTTTTTCCTGCTAATCCTAGCATGATAAAGAAGATTCAAAGAGAGTGAGATGCCAGCTCCTTTCATTCAGTCAGTAGCTTCAAACATTTCTGGTATATGAAAAACATGTTTTTCAATGGCAAAAATCAATGAATATTGTAAATGCACAAACAGTAATATCTCCACATTGCACGGTGCAATTCTGAAATTTTTAGCTTTTTCCTGTTAATCCTAGCATGATAAAGAAGATTCAAAGAGAGTGAGATGCCAGCTCCTTTCATTCAGTCAGTAGCTTCAAACATTTCTGGTATATGAAAAACGTTTTTCAATGGCAAAAATCAATGAATATTGTAAATGCACAAACAGTAATATCTCCACATTGCACGGTGCAATTCTGAAATTTTTAGCTTTTTCCTGTTAATCCTAGCATGATAAAGAAGATTCAAAGAGAGTGAGATGCCAGCTCCTTTCATTCAGTCAGTAGCTTCAAACATTTCTGGTATATGAAAAACATGTTTTTCAATGGCAAAAATCAATGAATATTGTAAATGCACAAACAGTAATATCTCCACATTGCAAGGTGCAATTCTGAAATTTTTTGCTTTTTCCTGCTAATCCTAGCATGATAAAGAAGATTCAAAGAGAGTGAGATGCCAGCTCCTTTCATTCAGTCAGTAGCTTCAAACATTTCTGGTATATGAAAAACATGTTTTTCAATGGCAAAAATCAATGAATATTGTAAATGCACAAACAGTAATATCTCCACATTGCACAGTGCAATTCTGAAATTTTTAGCTTTTTCCTGTTAATCCTAGCATGATAAAGAAGATTCAAAGAGAGTGAGATGCCAGCTCCTTTCATTCAGTCAGTAGCTTCAAACATTTCTGGTATATGAAAAACGTTTTTCAATGGCAAAAATCAATGAATATTGTAAATGCACAAACAGTAATATCTCCACATTGCAAGGTGCAATTCTGAAATTTTTTGCTTTTTCCTGTTAATCCTAGCATGATAAAGAAGATTCAAAGAGAGTGAGATGCCAGCTCCTTTCATTCAGTCAGTAGCTTCAAACATTTCTGGTATATGAAAAACATGTTTTTCAATGGCAAAAATCAATGAATATTGTAAATGCACAAACAGTAATATCTCCACATTGCACGGTGCAATTCTGAAATTTTTAGCTTTTTCCTGTTAATCCTAGCATGATAAAGAAGATTCAAAGAGAGTGAGATGCCAGCTCCTTTCATTCAGTCAGTAGCTTCAAACATTTCTGGTATATGAAAAACATGTTTTTCAATGGCAAAAATCAATGAATATTGTAAATGCACAAACAGTAATATCTCCACATTGCAAGGTGCAATTCTGAAATTTTTTGCTTTTTCCTGCTAATCCTAGCATGATAAAGAAGATTCAAAGAGAGTGAGATGCCAGCTCCTTTCATTCAGTCAGTAGCTTCAAACATTTCTGGTATATGAAAAACATGTTTTTCAATGGCAAAAATCAATGAATATTGTAAATGCACAAACAGTAATATCTCCACATTGCACAGTGCAATTCTGAAATTTTTAGCTTTTTCCTGTTAATCCTAGCATGATAAAGAAGATTCAAAGAGAGTGAGATGCCAGCTCCTTTCATTCAGTCAGTAGCTTCAAACATTTCTGGTATATGAAAAACATGTTTTTCAATGGCAAAAATCAATGAATATTGTAAATGCACAAACAGTAATATCTCCACATTGCAAGGTGCAATTCTGAAATTTTTTGCTTTTTCCTGCTCCTCTTAGCATGATAAAGAAGATTCAAAGAGAGTGAGATGCCAGCTCCTTTCATTCAGTCAGTAGCTTCAATCATTTCTGGATGTTTTTCAATGGCAAAAATCAATGAATATTGTAAATGCACAAACTGTAATTTCTCCGCATTGCAAGGTGCAATTCTGAAATTTTTTGCTTTTTCCTGCTCCTCTTAGCATGATAAAGAAGATTCAAAGAGAGTGAGATGCCAGCTCCTTTCATTCAGTCAGTAGCTTCAATCATTTCTGGACGTTTTTCAGTGGCAAAAATCAATGAATATTGTAAATGCACAAACAGTAATTTCTCCGCATTGCAAGGTGCAATTCTGAAATTTTTTGCTTTTTCCTGCTCCTCTTAGCATCATAAGGAAGATTCAAAGAGAGTGAGATGCCAGCTCCTTTCATTCAGTCAGTACCTTCAATCATTTCTGGACGTTTTTCAATGGCAAAAATCAATGAATATTGTAAATGCACAAACAGTAATTTCTCCGCATTGCAAGGTGCAATTCTGAAATTTTTTGCTTTTTCCCGCTCCTCTTAGCATGATAAAGAAGATTCAAAGAGAGTGAGGTGCCAGCTCCTTTCATTCAGTCAGTAGCTTCAAACATTTCTGGTATATGAATAACATGTTTTTCAATGGCAAAAATCAATGAATATTGTAAATGCACAAACAGTAATTTCTCCGCATTGCAAGGTGCAATTCTGAAATTTTTTGATCTTTCCTGCTCCTCTTAGCATGATAAAGAAGATTCAAAGAGAGTGAGATGCCAGCTCCTTTCATTCAGTCAGTAGCTTCAATCATTTCTGGACGTTTTTCAATGGCAAAAATCAATGAATATTGTAAATGCACAAACAGTAATTTCTCCGCATTGCAAGGTGCAATTCTGAAATTTTTTGCTTTTTCCTGCTCCTCTTAGCATGATAAAGAAGATTCCAAGAGAGTGAGATGCCAGCTCCTTTCATTCAGTCAGTAGCTTCAATCATTTCTGGACGTTTTTCAATGGCAAAAATCAATGAATATTGTAAATGCACAAACAGTAATTTCTCCGCATTGCAAGGTGCAATTCTGAAATTTTTTGCTTTTTCCTGCTCCTCTTAGCATGATAAAGAAGATTCAAAGAGAGTGAGATGCCAGCTCCTTTCATTCAGTCAGTAGCTTCAAACATTTCTGGTATATGAATAACATGTTTTTCAATGGCAAAAATCAATGAATATTGTAAATGCACAAACAGTAATTTCTCCGCATTGCAAGGTGCAAGTCTGAAATTTTTTGCTTTTTCCTGCTCCTCTTAGCATGATAAAGAAGATTCAAAGAGAGTGAGATGCCAGTTACTTTCATTCAGTCAGTAGCTTCAATCATTTCTGGACGTTTTTCAATGGTAAAAATCAATGAATATTGTAAATGCACAAACAGTAATTTCTCCACATTGCAAGGTGCAATTCTGAAATTTTTTGCTTTTTCCTGCTCCTCTTAGCATGATAAAGAAGATTCAAAGAGAGTGAGATGCCAGCTCCTTTCATTCAGTCAGTAGCTTCAAACATTTCTGGTATATGAATAACATGATGTTTTTCAATGGCAAAAATCAATGAATATTGTAAATGCACAAACAGTAATTTCTCCGCATTGCAAGGTGCAATTCTGAAATTTTTTGCTTTTTCCTGCTCCTCTTAGCATGATAAAGAAGATTCAAAGAGAGTGAGATGCCAGCTCCTTTCATTCAGTCAGTAGCTTCAAACATTTCTGGTATATGAATAACATGATGTTTTTCAATGGCAAAAATCAATGAATATTGTAAATGCACAAACAGTAATTTCTCCGCATTGCAAGGTGCAATTCTGAAATTTTTTGCTTTTTCCTGCTCCTCTTAGCATGATAAAGAAGATTCAAAGAGAGTGAGATGCCAGCTCCTTTCATTCAGTCAGTAGCTTCAATCATTTCTGGATGTTTTTCAATGGCAAAAATCAATGAATATTGTAAATGCACAAACAGTAATTTCTCCGCATTGCAAGTTGCAATTCTGAAATTTTTTGCTTTTTCCTGCTCCTCTTAGCATGATAAAGAAGATTCAAAGAGAGTGAGATGTCAGCTCCTTTCATTCAGTCAGTAGCTTCAAACATTTCTGGTATATGAATAACATGATGTTTTTCAATGGCAAAAATCAATGAATATTGTAAATGCACAAACAGTAATTTCTCCGCATTGCAAGGTGCAATTCTGAAATTTTTTGCTTTTTCCTGCTCCTCTTAGCATGATAAAGAAGATTCAAAGAGAGTGAGATGCCAGCTCCTTTCATTCAGTCAGTAGCTTCAATCATTTCTGGATGTTTTTCAATGGCAAAAATCAATGAATATTGTAAATGCACAAACAGTAATTTCTCCGCATTGCAAGGTGCAATTCTGAAATTTTTTGCTTTTTCCTGCTCCTCTTAGCATGATAAGGAAGATTCAAAGAGAGTGAGATGCCAGCTCCTTTCATTCAGTCAGTACCTTCAATCATTTCTGGACGTTTTTCAATGGCAAAAATCAATGAATATTGTAAATGCACAAACAGTAATTTCTCCGCATTGCAAGGTGCAATTCTGAAATTTTTTGCTTTTTCCCGCTCCTCTTAGCATGATAAAGAAGATTCAAAGAGAGTGAGGTGCCAGCTCCTTTCATTCAGTCAGTAGCTTCAAACATTTCTGGTATATGAATAACATGTTTTTCAATGGCAAAAATCAATGAATATTGTAAATGCACAAACAGTAATTTCTCCGCATTGCAAGGTGCAATTCTGAAATTTTTTGATCTTTCCTGCTCCTCTTAGCATGATAAAGAAGATTCAAAGAGAGTGAGATGCCAGCTCCTTTCATTCAGTCAGTAGCTTCAATCATTTCTGGACGTTTTTCAATGGCAAAAATCAATGAATATTGTAAATGCACAAACAGTAATTTCTCCGCATTGCAAGGTGCAATTCTGAAATTTTTTGCTTTTTCCTGCTCCTCTTAGCATGATAAAGAAGATTCCAAGAGAGTGAGATGCCAGCTCCTTTCATTCAGTCAGTAGCTTCAATCATTTCTGGACGTTTTTCAATGGCAAAAATCAATGAATATTGTAAATGCACAAACAGTAATTTCTCCGCATTGCAAGGTGCAATTCTGAAATTTTTTGCTTTTTCCTGCTCCTCTTAGCATGATAAAGAAGATTCAAAGAGAGTGAGATGCCAGCTCCTTTCATTCAGTCAGTAGCTTCAAACATTTCTGGTATATGAATAACATGTTTTTCAATGGCAAAAATCAATGAATATTGTAAATGCACAAACAGTAATTTCTCCGCATTGCAAGGTGCAAGTCTGAAATTTTTTGCTTTTTCCTGCTCCTCTTAGCATGATAAAGAAGATTCAAAGAGAGTGAGATGCCAGTTACTTTCATTCAGTCAGTAGCTTCAATCATTTCTGGACGTTTTTCAATGGTAAAAATCAATGAATATTGTAAATGCACAAACAGTAATTTCTCCACATTGCAAGGTGCAATTCTGAAATTTTTTGCTTTTTCCTGCTCCTCTTAGCATGATAAAGAAGATTCAAAGAGAGTGAGATGCCAGCTCCTTTCATTCAGTCAGTAGCTTCAAACATTTCTGGTATATGAATAACATGATGTTTTTCAATGGCAAAAATCAATGAATATTGTAAATGCACAAACAGTAATTTCTCCGCATTGCAAGGTGCAATTCTGAAATTTGTTGCTTTTTCCTGCTCCTCTTAGCATGATAAAGAAGATTCAAAGAGAGTGAGATGCCAGCTCCTTTCATTCAGTCAGTAGCTTCAAACATTTCTGGTATATGAATAACATGATGTTTTTCAATGGCAAAAATCAATGAATATTGTAAATGCACAAACAGTAATTTCTCCGCATTGCAAGGTGCAATTCTGAAATTTTTTGCTTTTTCCTGCTCCTCTTAGCATGATAAAGAAGATTCAAAGAGAGTGAGATGCCAGCTCCTTTCATTCAGTCAGTAGCTTCAATCATTTCTGGATGTTTTTCAATGGCAAAAATCAATGAATATTGTAAATGCACAAACAGTAATTTCTCCGCATTGCAAGTTGCAATTCTGAAATTTTTTGCTTTTTCCTGCTCCTCTTAGCATGATAAAGAAGATTCAAAGAGAGTGAGATGTCAGCTCCTTTCATTCAGTCAGTAGCTTCAAACATTTCTGGTATATGAATAACATGATGTTTTTCAATGGCAAAAATCAATGAATATTGTAAATGCACAAACAGTAATTTCTCCGCATTGCAAGGTGCAATTCTGAAATTTTTTGCTTTTTCCTGCTCCTCTTAGCATGATAAAGAAGATTCAAAGAGAGTGAGATGCCAGCTCCTTTCATTCAGTCAGTAGCTTCAATCATTTCTGGATGTTTTTCAATGGCAAAAATCAATGAATATTGTAAATGCACAAACAGTAATTTCTCCGCATTGCAAGGTGCAATTCTGAAATTTTTTGCTTTTTCCTGCTCCTCTTAGCATGATAAAGAAGATTCAAAGAGAGTGAGATGCCAGCTCCTTTCATTCAGTCAGTAGCTTCAAACATTTCTGGTATATGAATAACATGATGTTTTTCAATGGCAAAAATCAATGAATATTGTAAATGCACAAACAGTAATTTCTCCGCATTGCAAGGTGCAATTCTGAAATTTTTTGATTTTTCCTGCTCCTCTTAGCATGATAAAGAAGATTCAAAGAGAGTGAGATGCCAGCTCCTTTCATTCAGTCAGTAGCTTCAATCATTTCTGGACGTTTTTCAATGGCAAAAATCAATGAATATTGTAAAAGCACAAACAGTAATTTCTCCGCATTGCAAGGTGCAATTCTGAAATTTTTTGCTTTTTCCTGCTCCTCTTAGCATGATAAAGAAGATTCAAAGAGAGTGAGATGCCAGCTCCTTTCATTCAGTCAGTAGCTTCAAACATTTCTGGTATATGAATAACATGATGTTTTTCAATGGCAAAAATCAATGAATATTGTAAATGCACAAACAGTAATTTCTCCGCATTGCAAGGTGCAATTCTGAAATTTTTTGCTTTTTCCTGCTCCTCTTAGCATGATAAAGAAGATTCAAAGAGAGTGAGATGCCAGCTCCTTTCATTCAGTCAGTAGCTTCAAACATTTCTGGTATATGAATAACATGATGTTTTTCAATGGCAAAAATCAATGAATATTGTAAATGCACAAACAGTAATTTCTCCGCATTGCAAGGTGCAATTCTGAAATTTTTTGATCTTTCCTGCTCCTCTTAGCATGATAAAGAAGATTCAAAGAGAGTGAGATGCCAGCTCCTTTCATTCAGTCAGTAGCTTCAATCATTTCTGGACGTTTTTCAATGGCAAAAATCAATGAATATTGTAAATGCACAAACAGTAATTTCTCCGCATTGCAAGGTGCAATTCTGAAATTTTTTGCTTTTTCCTGCTCCTCTTAGCATGATAAAGAAGATTCCAAGAGAGTGAGATGCCAGCTCCTTTCATTCAGTCAGTAGCTTCAATCATTTCTGGACGTTTTTCAATGGCAAAAATCAATGAATATTGTAAATGCACAAACAGTAATTTCTCCGCATTGCAAGGTGCAATTCTGAAATTTTTTGCTTTTTCCTGCTCCTCTTAGCATGATAAAGAAGATTCAAAGAGAGTGAGATGCCAGCTCCTTTCATTCAGTCAGTAGCTTCAAACATTTCTGGTATATGAATAACATGTTTTTCAATGGCAAAAATCAATGAATATTGTAAATGCACAAACAGTAATTTCTCCGCATTGCAAGGTGCAAGTCTGAAATTTTTTGCTTTTTCCTGCTCCTCTTAGCATGATAAAGAAGATTCAAAGAGAGTGAGATGCCAGTTACTTTCATTCAGTCAGTAGCTTCAATCATTTCTGGACGTTTTTCAATGGTAAAAATCAATGAATATTGTAAATGCACAAACAGTAATTTCTCCACATTGCAAGGTGCAATTCTGAAATTTTTTGCTTTTTCCTGCTCCTCTTAGCATGATAAAGAAGATTCAAAGAGAGTGAGATGCCAGCTCCTTTCATTCAGTCAGTAGCTTCAAACATTTCTGGTATATGAATAACATGATGTTTTTCAATGGCAAAAATCAATGAATATTGTAAATGCACAAACAGTAATTTCTCCGCATTGCAAGGTGCAATTCTGAAATTTTTTGCTTTTTCCTGCTCCTCTTAGCATGATAAAGAAGATTCAAAGAGAGTGAGATGCCAGCTCCTTTCATTCAGTCAGTAGCTTCAAACATTTCTGGTATATGAATAACATGATGTTTTTCAATGGCAAAAATCAATGAATATTGTAAATGCACAAACAGTAATTTCTCCGCATTGCAAGGTGCAATTCTGAAATTTTTTGCTTTTTCCTGCTCCTCTTAGCATGATAAAGAAGATTCAAAGAGAGTGAGATGCCAGCTCCTTTCATTCAGTCAGTAGCTTCAATCATTTCTGGATGTTTTTCAATGGCAAAAATCAATGAATATTGTAAATGCACAAACAGTAATTTCTCCGCATTGCAAGTTGCAATTCTGAAATTTTTTGCTTTTTCCTGCTCCTCTTAGCATGATAAAGAAGATTCAAAGAGAGTGAGATGTCAGCTCCTTTCATTCAGTCAGTAGCTTCAAACATTTCTGGTATATGAATAACATGATGTTTTTCAATGGCAAAAATCAATGAATATTGTAAATGCACAAACAGTAATTTCTCCGCATTGCAAGGTGCAATTCTGAAATTTTTTGCTTTTTCCTGCTCCTCTTAGCATGATAAAGAAGATTCAAAGAGAGTGAGATGCCAGCTCCTTTCATTCAGTCAGTAGCTTCAATCATTTCTGGATGTTTTTCAATGGCAAAAATCAATGAATATTGTAAATGCACAAACAGTAATTTCTCCGCATTGCAAGGTGCAATTCTGAAATTTTTTGCTTTTTCCTGCTCCTCTTAGCATGATAAAGAAGATTCAAAGAGAGTGAGATGCCAGCTCCTTTCATTCAGTCAGTAGCTTCAAACATTTCTGGTATATGAATAACATGATGTTTTTCAATGGCAAAAATCAATGAATATTGTAAATGCACAAACAGTAATTTCTCCGCATTGCAAGGTGCAATTCTGAAATTTTTTGATTTTTCCTGCTCCTCTTAGCATGATAAAGAAGATTCAAAGAGAGTGAGATGCCAGCTCCTTTCATTCAGTCAGTAGCTTCAATCATTTCTGGACGTTTTTCAATGGCAAAAATCAATGAATATTGTAAAAGCACAAACAGTAATTTCTCCGCATTGCAAGGTGCAATTCTGAAATTTTTTGCTTTTTCCTGCTCCTCTTAGCATGATAAAGAAGATTCAAAGAGAGTGAGATGCCAGCTCCTTTCATTCAGTCAGTAGCTTCAAACATTTCTGGTATATGAATAACATGATGTTTTTCAATGGCAAAAATCAATGAATATTGTAAATGCACAAACAGTAATTTCTCCGCATTGCAAGGTGCAATTCTGAAATTTTTTGCTTTTTCCTGCTCCTCTTAGCATGATAAAGAAGATTCAAAGAGAGTGAGATGCCAGCTCCTTTCATTCAGTCAGTAGCTTCAAACATTTCTGGTATATGAATAACATGATGTTTTTCAATGGCAAAAATCAATGAATATTGTAAATGCACAAACAGTAATTTCTCCGCATTGCAAGGTGCAAGTCTGAAATTTTTTGCTTTTTCCTGCTCCTCTTAGCATGATAAAGAAGATTCAAAGAGAGTGAGATGCCAGCTACTTTCATTCAGTCAGTAGCTTCCATCATTTCTGGACGTTTTTCAATGGTAAAAATCAATGAATATTGTAAATGCACAAACAGTAATTTCTCCACATTGCAAGGTGCAATTCTGAAATTTTTTGCTTTTTCCTGCTCCTCTTAGCATGATAAAGAAGATTCAAAGAGAGTGAGATGCCAGCTCCTTTCATTCAGTCAGTAGCTTCAAACATTTCTGGTATATGAATAACATGATGTTTTTCAATGGCAAAAATCAATGAATATTGTAAATGCACAAACAGTAATTTCTCCGCATTGCAAGGTGCAATTCTGAAATTTTTTGCTTTTTCCTGCTCCTCTTAGCATGATAAAGAAGATTCAAAGAGAGTGAGATGCCAGCTCCTTTCATTCAGTCAGTAGCTTCAATCATTTCTGGATGTTTTTCAATGGCAAAAATCAATGAATATTGTAAATGCACAAACTGTAATTTCTCCGCATTGCAAGGTGCAATTCTGAAATTTTTTGCTTTTTCCTGCTCCTCTTAGCATGATAAAGAAGATTCAAAGAGAGTGAGATGCCAGCTCCTTTCATTCAGTCAGTAGCTTCAATCATTTCTGGACGTTTTTCAGTGGCAAAAATCAATGAATATTGTAAATGCACAAACAGTAATTTCTCCGCATTGCAAGGTGCAATTCTGAAATTTTTTGCTTTTTCCTGCTCCTCTTAGCATCATAAAGAAGATTCAAAGAGAGTGAGATGCCAGCTCCTTTCATTCAGTCAGTACCTTCAATCATTTCTGGACGTTTTTCAATGGCAAAAATCAATGAATATTGTAAATGCACAAACAGTAATTTCTCCGCATTGCAAGGTGCAATTCTGAAATTTTTTGCTTTTTCCCGCTCCTCTTAGCATGATAAAGAAGATTCAAAGAGAGTGAGGTGCCAGCTCCTTTCATTCAGTCAGTAGCTTCAAACATTTCTGGTATATGAATAACATGTTTTTCAATGGCAAAAATCAATGAATATTGTAAATGCACAAACAGTAATTTCTCCGCATTGCAAGGTGCAATTCTGAAATTTTTTGATTTTTCCTGCTCCTCTTAGCATGATAAAGATTCAAAGAGAGTGAGATGCCAGCTCCTTTCATTCAGTCAGTAGCTTCAATCATTTCTGGACGTTTTTCAATGGCAAAAATCAATGAATATTGTAAATGCACAAACAGTAATTTCTCCGCATTGCAAGGTGCAATTCTGAAATTTTTTGCTTTTTCCTGCTCCTCTTAGCATGATAAAGAAGATTCCAAGAGAGTGAGATGCCAGCTCCTTTCATTCAGTCAGTAGCTTCAATCATTTCTGGACGTTTTTCAATGGCAAAAATCAATGAATATTGTAAATGCACAAACAGTAATTTCTCCGCATTGCAAGGTGCAATTCTGAAATTTTTTGCTTTTTCCTGCTCCTCTTAGCATGATAAAGAAGATTCAAAGAGAGTGAGATGCCAGCTCCTTTCATTCAGTCAGTAGCTTCAAACATTTCTGGTATATGAATAACATGTTTTTCAATGGCAAAAATCAATGAATATTGTAAATGCACAAACAGTAATTTCTCCGCATTGCAAGGTGCAAGTCTGAAATTTTTTGCTTTTTCCTGCTCCTCTTAGCATGATAAAGAAGATTCAAAGAGAGTGAGATGCCAGTTACTTTCATTCAGTCAGTAGCTTCAATCATTTCTGGACGTTTTTCAATGGTAAAAATCAATGAATATTGTAAATGCACAAACAGTAATTTCTCCACATTGCAAGGTGCAATTCTGAAATTTTTTGCTTTTTCCTGCTCCTCTTAGCATGATAAAGAAGATTCAAAGAGAGTGAGATGCCAGCTCCTTTCATTCAGTCAGTAGCTTCAAACATTTCTGGTATATGAATAACATGATGTTTTTCAATGGCAAAAATCAATGAATATTGTAAATGCACAAACAGTAATTTCTCCGCATTGCAAGGTGCAATTCTGAAATTTTTTGCTTTTTCCTGCTCCTCTTAGCATGATAAAGAAGATTCAAAGAGAGTGAGATGCCAGCTCCTTTCATTCAGTCAGTAGCTTCAAACATTTCTGGTATATGAATAACATGATGTTTTTCAATGGCAAAAATCAATGAATATTGTAAATGCACAAACAGTAATTTCTCCGCATTGCAAGGTGCAATTCTGAAATTTTTTGCTTTTTCCTGCTCCTCTTAGCATGATAAAGAAGATTCAAAGAGAGTGAGATGCCAGCTCCTTTCATTCAGTCAGTAGCTTCAATCATTTCTGGATGTTTTTCAATGGCAAAAATCAATGAATATTGTAAATGCACAAACAGTAATTTCTCCGCATTGCAAGTTGCAATTCTGAAATTTTTTGCTTTTTCCTGCTCCTCTTAGCATGATAAAGAAGATTCAAAGAGAGTGAGATGTCAGCTCCTTTCATTCAGTCAGTAGCTTCAAACATTTCTGGTATATGAATAACATGATGTTTTTCAATGGCAAAAATCAATGAATATTGTAAATGCACAAACAGTAATTTCTCCGCATTGCAAGGTGCAATTCTGAAATTTTTTGCTTTTTCCTGCTCCTCTTAGCATGATAAAGAAGATTCAAAGAGAGTGAGATGCCAGCTCCTTTCATTCAGTCAGTAGCTTCAATCATTTCTGGATGTTTTTCAATGGCAAAAATCAATGAATATTGTAAATGCACAAACAGTAATTTCTCCGCATTGCAAGGTGCAATTCTGAAATTTTTTGCTTTTTCCTGCTCCTCTTAGCATGATAAAGAAGATTCAAAGAGAGTGAGATGCCAGCTCCTTTCATTCAGTCAGTAGCTTCAAACATTTCTGGTATATGAATAACATGATGTTTTTCAAAGGCAAAAATCAATGAATATTGTAAATGCACAAACAGTAATTTCTCCGCATTGCAAGGTGCAAGTCTGAAATTTTTTGCTTTTTTCCTGCTTCTCTTAGCATGATAAAGAAGATTCAAAGAGAGTGAGATGCCAGCTACTTTCATTCAGTCAGTAGCTTCAATCATTTCTGGACGTTTTTCAATGGTAAAAATCAATGAATATTGTAAATGCACAAACAGTAATTTCTCCACATTGCAAGGTGCAATTCTGAAATTTTTTGCTTTTTCCTGCTCCTCTTAGCATGATAAAGAAGATTCAAAGAGAGTGAGATGCCAGCTCCTTTCATTCAGTCAGTAGCTTCAAACACTTCTGGTATATGAATAACATGATGTTTTTCAATGGCAAAAATCAATGAATATTGTAAATGCACAAACAGTAATTTCTCCGCATTGCAAGGTGCAATTCTGAAATTTTTTGCTTTTTCCTGCTCCTCTTAGCATGATAAAGAAGATTCAAAGAGAGTGAGATGCCAGCTCCTTTCATTCAGTCAGTAGCTTCAATCATTTCTGGATGTTTTTCAATGGCAAAAATCAATGAATATTGTAAATGCACAAACTGTAATTTCTCCGCATTGCAAGGTGCAATTCTGAAATTTTTTGCTTTTTCCTGCTCCTCTTAGCATGATAAAGAAGATTCAAAGAGAGTGAGATGCCAGCTCCTTTCATTCAGTCAGTAGCTTCAATCATTTCTGGACGTTTTTCAATGGCAAAAACCAATGAATATTGTAAATGCACAAACAGTAATTTCTCCGCATTGCAAGGTGCAATTCTGAAATTTTTTGCTTTTTCCTGCTCCTCTTAGCATGATAAAGAAGATTCAAAGAGAGTGAGATGCCAGCTCCTTTCATTCAGTCAGTACCTTCAATCATTTCTGGACGTTTTTCAATGGCAAAAATCAATGAATATTGTAAATGCACAAACAGTAATTTCTCCGCATTGCAAGGTGCAATTCTGAATTTTTTTGCTTTTTCCCGCTCCTCTTAGCATGATAAAGAAGATTCAAAGAGAGTGAGGTGCCAGCTCCTTTCATTCAGTCAGTAGCTTCAAACATTTCTGGTATATGAATAACATGTTTTTCAATGGCAAAAATCAATGAATATTGTAAATGCACAAACAGTAATTTCTCCGCATTGCAAGGTGCAATTCTGAAATTTTTTGCTTTTTCCTGCTCCTCTTAGCATGATAAAGAAGATTCAAAGAGAGTGAGATGCCAGCTCCTTTCATTCAGTCAGTAGCTTCAATCATTTCTGGACGTTTTTCAATGGCAAAAATCAATGAATATTGTAAATGCACAAACAGTAATTTCTCCGCATTGCAAGGTGCAATTCTGAAATTTTTTGCTTTTTCCTGCTCCTCTTAGCATGGTAAAGAAGATTCAAAGAGAGTGAGATGTCAGCTCCTTTCATTCAGTCAGTAGCTTCAAACATTTCTGGTATATGAATAACATGATGTTTTTCAATGGCAAAAATCAATGAATATTGTAAATGCACAAACAGTAATTTCTCCGCATTGCAAGGTGCAATTCTGAAATTTTTTGCTTTTTCCCGCTCCTCTTAGCATGATAAAGAAGATTCAAAGAGAGTGAGGTGCCAGCTCCTTTCATTCAGTCAGTAGCTTCAAACATTTCTGGTATATGAATAACATGTTTTTCAATGGCAAAAATCAATGAATATTGTAAATGCACAAACAGTAATTTCTCCGCATTGCAAGGTGCAATTCTGAAATTTTTTGCTTTTTCCTGCTCCTCTTAGCATGATAAAGAAGATTCAAAGAGAGTGAGATGCCAGCTCCTTTCATTCAGTCAGTAGCTTCAATCATTTCTGGACGTTTTTCAATGGCAAAAATCAATGAATATTGTAAAAGCACAAACAGTAATTTCTCCGCATTGCAAGGTGCAATTCTGAAATTTTTTGCTTTTTCCTGCTCCTCTTAGCATGATAAAGAAGATTCAAAGAGAGTGAGATGCCAGCTCTTTTCATTCAGTCAGTAGCTTCAAACATTTCTGGTATATGAATAACATGATGTTTTTCAATGGCAAAAATCAATGAATATTGTAAATGCACAAACAGTAATTTCTCCGCATTGCAAGGTGCAATTCTGAAATTTTTTGCTTTTTCCTGCTCCTCTTAGCATGATAAAGAAGATTCAAAGAGAGTGAGATGCCAGCTCCTTTCATTCAGTCAGTAGCTTCAAACATTTCTGGTATATGAATAACATGATGTTTTTCAATGGCAAAAATCAATGAATATTGTAAATGCACAAACAGTAATTTCTCCGCATTGCAAGGTGCAAGTCTGAAATTTTTTGCTTTTTCCTGCTCCTCTTAGCATGATAAAGAAGATTCAAAGAGAGTGAGATGCCAGCTACTTTCATTCAGTCAGTAGCTTCAATCATTTCTGGACGTTTTTCAATGGTAAAAATCAATGAATATTGTAAATGCACAAACAGTAATTTCTCCACATTGCAAGGTGCAATTCTGAAATTTTTTGCTTTTTCCTGCTCCTCTTAGCATGATAAAGAAGATTCAAAGAGAGTGAGATGCCAGCTCCTTTCATTCAGTCAGTAGCTTCAAACATTTCTGTTATATGAATAACATGATGTTTTTCAATGGCAAAAATCAATGAATATTGTAAATGCACAAACAGTAATTTCTCCGCATTGCAAGGTGCAATTCTGAAATTTTTTGCTTTTTCCTGCTCCTCTTAGCATGATAAAGAAGATTCAAAGAGAGTGAGATGCCAGCTCCTTTCATTCAGTCAGTAGCTTCAATCATTTCTGGATGTTTTTCAATGGCAAAAATCAATGAATATTGTAAATGCACAAACTGTAATTTCTCCGCATTGCAAGGTGCAATTCTGAAATTTTTTGCTTTTTCCTGCTCCTCTTAGCATGATAAAGAAGATTCAAAGAGAGTGAGATGCCAGCTCCTTTCATTCAGTCAGTAGCTTCAATCATTTCTGGACGTTTTTCAGTGGCAAAAATCAATGAATATTGTAAATGCACAAACAGTAATTTCTCCGCATTGCAAGGTGCAATTCTGAAATTTTTTGCTTTTTCCTGCTCCTCTTAGCATCATAAAGAAGATTCAAAGAGAGTGAGATGCCAGCTCCTTTCATTCAGTCAGTACCTTCAATCATTTCTGGACGTTTTTCAATGGCAAAAATCAATGAATATTGTAAATGCACAAACAGTAATTTCTCCGCATTGCAAGGTGCAATTCTGAAATTTTTTGCTTTTTCCCGCTCCTCTTAGCATGATAAAGAAGATTCAAAGAGAGTGAGGTGCCAGCTCCTTTCATTCAGTCAGTAGCTTCAAACATTTCTGGTATATGAATAACATGTTTTTCAATGGCAAAAATCAATGAATATTGTAAATGCACAAACAGTAATTTCTCCGCATTGCAAGGTGCAATTCTGAAATTTTTTGATTTTTCCTGCTCCTCTTAGCATGATAAAGATTCAAAGAGAGTGAGATGCCAGCTCCTTTCATTAAGTCAGTAGCTTCAATCATTTCTGGACGTTTTTCAATGGCAAAAATCAATGAATATTGTAAATGCACAAACAGTAATTTCTCCGCATTGCAAGGTGCAATTCTGAAATTTTTTGCTTTTTCCTGCTCCTCTTAGCATGATAAAGAAGATTCCAAGAGAGTGAGATGCCAGCTCCTTTCATTCAGTCAGTAGCTTCAATCATTTCTGGACGTTTTTCAATGGCAAAAATCAATGAATATTGTAAATGCACAAACAGTAATTTCTCCGCATTGCAAGGTGCAATTCTGAAATTTTTTGCTTTTTCCTGCTCCTCTTAGCATGATAAAGAAGATTCAAAGAGAGTGAGATGCCAGCTCCTTTCATTCAGTCAGTAGCTTCAAACATTTCTGGTATATGAATAACATGTTTTTCAATGGCAAAAATCAATGAATATTGTAAATGCACAAACAGTAATTTCTCCGCATTGCAAGGTGCAAGTCTGAAATTTTTTGCTTTTTCCTGCTCCTCTTAGCATGATAAAGAAGATTCAAAGAGAGTGAGATGCCAGTTACTTTCATTCAGTCAGTAGCTTCAATCATTTCTGGACGTTTTTCAATGGTAAAAATCAATGAATATTGTAAATGCACAAACAGTAATTTCTCCACATTGCAAGGTGCAATTCTGAAATTTTTTGCTTTTTCCTGCTCCTCTTAGCATGATAAAGAAGATTCAAAGAGAGTGAGATGCCAGCTCCTTTCATTCAGTCAGTAGCTTCAAACATTTCTGGTATATGAATAACATGTTTTTCAATGGCAAAAATCAATGAATATTGTAAATGCACAAACAGTAATTTCTCCGCATTGCAAGGTGCAATTCTGAAATTTTTTGCTTTTTCCTGCTCCTCTTAGCATGATAAAGAAGATTCAAAGAGAGTGAGATGCCAGCTCCTTTCATTCAGTCAGTAGCTTCAAACATTTCTGGTATATGAATAACATGATGTTTTTCAATGGCAAAAATCAATGAATATTGTAAATGCACAAACAGTAATTTCTCCGCATTGCAAGGTGCAATTCTGAAATTTTTTGCTTTTTCCTGCTCCTCTTAGCATGATAAAGAAGATTCAAAGAGAGTGAGATGCCAGCTCCTTTCATTCAGTCAGTAGCTTCAATCATTTCTGGATGTTTTTCAATGGCAAAAATCAATGAATATTGTAAATGCACAAACAGTAATTTCTCCGCATTGCAAGTTGCAATTCTGAAATTTTTTGCTTTTTCCTGCTCCTCTTAGCATGATAAAGAAGATTCAAAGAGAGTGAGATGTCAGCTCCTTTCATTCAGTCAGTAGCTTCAAACATTTCTGGTATATGAATAACATGATGTTTTTCAATGGCAAAAATCAATGAATATTGTAAATGCACAAACAGTAATTTCTCCGCATTGCAAGGTGCAATTCTGAAATTTTTTGCTTTTTCCTGCTCCTCTTAGCATGATAAAGAAGATTCAAAGAGAGTGAGATGCCAGCTCCTTTCATTCAGTCAGTAGCTTCAATCATTTCTGGATGTTTTTCAATGGCAAAAATCAATGAATATTGTAAATGCACAAACAGTAATTTCTCCGCATTGCAAGGTGCAATTCTGAAATTTTTTGCTTTTTCCTGCTCCTCTTAGCATGATAAAGAAGATTCAAAGAGAGTGAGATGCCAGCTCCTTTCATTCAGTCAGTAGCTTCAAACATTTCTGGTATATGAATAACATGATGTTTTTCAATGGCAAAAATCAATGAATATTGTAAATGCACAAACAGTAATTTCTCCGCATTGCAAGGTGCAAGTCTGAAATTTTTTGCTTTTTTCCTGCTCCTCTTAGCATGATAAAGAAGATTCAAAGAGAGTGAGATGCCAGCTACTTTCATTCAGTCAGTAGCTTCAATCATTTCTGGACGTTTTTCAATGGTAAAAATCAATGAATATTGTAAATGCACAAACAGTAATTTCTCCACATTGCAAGGTGCAATTCTGAAATTTTTTGCTTTTTCCTGCTCCTCTTAGCATGATAAAGAAGATTCAAAGAGAGTGAGATGCCAGCTCCTTTCATTCAGTCAGTAGCTTCAAACACTTCTGGTATATGAATAACATGATGTTTTTCAATGGCAAAAATCAATGAATATTGTAAATGCACAAACAGTAATTTCTCCGCATTGCAAGGTGCAATTCTGAAATTTTTTGCTTTTTCCTGCTCCTCTTAGCATGATAAAGAAGATTCAAAGAGAGTGAGATGCCAGCTCCTTTCATTCAGTCAGTAGCTTCAATCATTTCTGGATGTTTTTCAATGGCAAAAATCAATGAATATTGTAAATGCACAAACTGTAATTTCTCCGCATTGCAAGGTGCAATTCTGAAATTTTTTGCTTTTTCCTGCTCCTCTTAGCATGATAAAGAAGATTCAAAGAGAGTGAGATGCCAGCTCCTTTCATTCAGTCAGTAGCTTCAATCATTTCTGGACGTTTTTCAATGGCAAAAACCAATGAATATTGTAAATGCACAAACAGTAATTTCTCCGCATTGCAAGGTGCAATTCTGAAATTTTTTGCTTTTTCCTGCTCCTCTTAGCATGATAAAGAAGATTCAAAGAGAGTGAGATGCCAGCTCCTTTCATTCAGTCAGTACCTTCAATCATTTCTGGACGTTTTTCAATGGCAAAAATCAATGAATATTGTAAATGCACAAACAGTAATTTCTCCGCATTGCAAGGTGCAATTCTGAATTTTTTTGCTTTTTCCCGCTCCTCTTAGCATGATAAAGAAGATTCAAAGAGAGTGAGGTGCCAGCTCCTTTCATTAAGTCAGTAGCTTCAAACATTTCTGGTATATGAATAACATGTTTTTCAATGGCAAAAATCAATGAATATTGTAAATGCACAAACAGTAATTTCTCCGCATTGCAAGGTGCAATTCTGAAATTTTTTGCTTTTTCCTGCTCCTCTTAGCATGATAAAGAAGATTCAAAGAGAGTGAGATGCCAGCTCCTTTCATTCAGTCAGTAGCTTCAATCATTTCTGGACGTTTTTCAATGGCAAAAATCAATGAATATTGTAAATGCACAAACAGTAATTTCTCCGCATTGCAAGGTGCAATTCTGAAATTTTTTGCTTTTTCCTGCTCCTCTTAGCATGGTAAAGAAGATTCAAAGAGAGTGAGATGTCAGCTCCTTTCATTCAGTCAGTAGCTTCAAACATTTCTGGTATATGAATAACATGATGTTTTTCAATGGCAAAAATCAATGAATATTGTAAATGCACAAACAGTAATTTCTCCGCATTGCAAGGTGCAATTCTGAAATTTTTTGCTTTTTCCTGCTCCTCTTAGCATGATAAAGAAGATTCAAAGAGAGTGAGATGCCAGCTCCTTTCATTCAGTCAGTAGCTTCAATCATTTCTGGATGTTTTTCAATGGCAAAAATCAATGAATATTGTAAATGCACAAACAGTAATTTCTCCGCATTGCAAGGTGCAATTCTGAAATTTTTTGCTTTTTCCTGCTCCTCTTAGCATGATAAAGAAGATTCAAAGAGAGTGAGATGCCAGCTCCTTTCGTTCAGTCAGTAGCTTCAATCATTTCTGGACGTTTTTCAATGGCAAAAATCATTGAATATTATAAATGCACAAACAGTAATTTCTCCGCATTGCAAGGTGCAATTCTGAAATTTTTTGCTTTTTCCCGCTCCTCTTAGCATGATAAAGAAGATTCAAAGAGAGTGAGGTGCCAGCTCCTTTCATTCAGTCAGTAGCTTCAAACATTTCTGGTATATGAATAACATGTTTTTCAATGGCAAAAATCAATGAATATTGTAAATGCACAAACAGTAATTTCTCCGCATTGCAAGGTGCAATTCTGAAATTTTTTGCTTTTTCCTGCTCCTCTTAGCATGATAAAGAAGATTCAAAGAGAGTGAGATGCCAGCTCCTTTCATTCAGTCAGTAGCTTCAATCATTTCTGGACGTTTTTCAATGGCAAAAATCAATGAATATTGTAAATGCACAAACAGTAATTTCTCCGCATTGCAAGGTGCAATTCTGAAATTTTTTGCTTTTTCCTGCTCCTCTTAGCATGATAAAGAAGATTCAAAGAGAGTGAGATGTCAGCTTCTTTCATTCAGTCAGTAGCTTCAAACATTTCTGGTATATGAATAACATGATGTTTTTCAATGGCAAAAATCAATGAATATTGTAAATGCACAAACAGTAATTTCTCCGCATTGCAAGGTGCAATTCTGAAATTTTTTGCTTTTTCCTGCTCCTCTTAGCATGATAAAGAAGATTCAAAGAGAGTGAGATGCCAGCTCCTTTCATTCAGTCAGTAGCTTCAATCATTTCTGGATGTTTTTCAATGGCAAAAATCAATGAATATTGTAAATGCACAAACAGTAATTTCTCCGCATTGCAAGGTGCAATTCTGAAATTTTTTGCTTTTTCCTGCTCCTCTTAGCATGATAAAGAAGATTCAAAGAGAGTGAGATGCCAGCTCCTTTCGTTCAGTCAGTAGCTTCAATCATTTCTGGACGTTTTTCAATGGCAAAAATCATTGAATATTATAAATGCACAAACAGTAATTTCTCCGCATTGCAAGGTGCAATTCTGAAATTTTTTACTTTTTCCTGCTCCTCTTAGCATGATAAAGAAGATTCAAAGAGAGTGAGATGCCAGCTCCTTTCATTCAGTCAGTAGCTTCAATCATTTCTGGTATATGAATAACATGATGTTTTTCAATGGCAAAAATCAATGAATATTGTAAATGCACAAACAGTAATTTCTCCGCATTGCAAGGTGCAATTCTGAAATTTTTTGCTTTTTCCTGCTCCTCTTAGCATGATAAAGAAGATTCAAAGAGAGTGAGATGCCAGCTCCTTTCATTCAGTCAGTAGCTTCAAACATTTCTGGTATATGAATAACATGATGTTTTTCAATGGCAAAAATCAATGAATATTGTAAATGCACAAACAGTAATTTCTCCGCATTGCAAGGTGCAAGTCTGAAATTTTTTGCTTTTTCCTGCTCCTCTTAGCATGATAAAGAAGATTCAAAGAGAGTGAGATGCCAGCTACTTTCATTCAGTCAGTAGCTTCAATCATTTCTGGACGTTTTTCAATGGTAAAAATCAATGAATATTGTAAATGCACAAACAGTAATTTCTCCGCATTGCAAGGTGCAATTCTGAAATTTTTTGCTTTTTCCTGCTCCTCTTAGCATGATAAAGAAGATTCAAAGAGAGTGAGATGCCAGCTCCTTTCATTCAGTCAGTAGCTTCAATCATTTCTGGATGTTTTTCAATGGCAAAAATCAATGAATATTGTAAATGCACAAACAGTAATTTCTCCGCATTGCAAGGTGCAATTCTGAAATTTTTTGCTTTTTCCTGCTCCTCTTAGCATGATAAAGAAGATTCAAAGAGAGTGAGATGCCAGCTCCTTTCATTCAGTCAGTAGCTTCAAACATTTCTGGTATATGAATAACATGATGTTTTTCAATGGCAAAAATCAATGAATATTGTAAATGCACAAACAGTAATTTCTCCGCATTGCAAGGTGCAAGTCTGAAATTTTTTGCTTTTTTCCTGCTCCTCTTAGCATGATAAAGAAGATTCAAAGAGAGTGAGATGCCAGCTACTTTCATTCAGTCAGTAGCTTCAATCATTTCTGGACGTTTTTCAATGGTAAAAATCAATGAATATTGTAAATGCACAAACAGTAATTTCTCCACATTGCAAGGTGCAATTCTGAAATTTTTTGCTTTTTCCTGCTCCTCTTAGCATGATAAAGAAGATTCAAAGAGAGTGAGATGCCAGCTCCTTTCATTCAGTCAGTAGCTTCAAACACTTCTGGTATATGAATAACATGATGTTTTTCAATGGCAAAAATCAATGAATATTGTAAATGCACAAACAGTAATTTCTCCGCATTGCAAGGTGCAATTCTGAAATTTTTTGCTTTTTCCTGCTCCTCTTAGCATGATAAAGAAGATTCAAAGAGAGTGAGATGCCAGCTCCTTTCATTCAGTCAGTAGCTTCAATCATTTCTGGATGTTTTTCAATGGCAAAAATCAATGAATATTGTAAATGCACAAACTGTAATTTCTCCGCATTGCAAGGTGCAATTCTGAAATTTTTTGCTTTTTCCTGCTCCTCTTAGCATGATAAAGAAGATTCAAAGAGAGTGAGATGCCAGCTCCTTTCATTCAGTCAGTAGCTTCAATCATTTCTGGACGTTTTTCAATGGCAAAAACCAATGAATATTGTAAATGCACAAACAGTAATTTCTCCGCATTGCAAGGTGCAATTCTGAAATTTTTTGCTTTTTCCTGCTCCTCTTAGCATGATAAAGAAGATTCAAAGAGAGTGAGATGCCAGCTCCTTTCATTCAGTCAGTACCTTCTATCATTTCTGGACGTTTTTCAATGGCAAAAATCAATGAATATTGTAAATGCACAAACAGTAATTTCTCCGCATTGCAAGGTGCAATTCTGAAATTTTTTGCTTTTTCCCGCTCCTCTTAGCATGATAAAGAAGATTCAAAGAGAGTGAGGTGCCAGCTCCTTTCATTCAGTCAGTAGCTTCAAACATTTCTGGTATATGAATAACATGTTTTTCAATGGCAAAAATCAATGAATATTGTAAATGCACAAACAGTAATTTCTCTGCATTGCAAGGTGCAATTCTGAAATTTTTTGCTTTTTCCTGCTCCTCTTAGCATGATAAAGAAGATTCAAAGAGAGTGAGATGCCAGCTCCTTTCATTCAGTCAGTAGCTTCAATCATTTCTGGACGTTTTTCAATGGCAAAAATCAATGAATATTGTAAATGCACAAACAGTAATTTCTCCGCATTGCAAGGTGCAATTCTGAAATTTTTTGCTTTTTCCTGCTCCTCTTAGCATGGTAAAGAAGATTCAAAGAGAGTGAGATGTCAGCTCCTTTCATTCAGTCAGTAGCTTCAAACATTTCTGGTATATGAATAACATGATGTTTTTCAATGGCAAAAATCAATGAATATTGTAAATGCACAAACAGTAATTTCTCCGCATTGCAAGGTGCAATTCTGAAATTTTTTGCTTTTTCCTGCTCCTCTTAGCATGATAAAGAAGATTCAAAGAGAGTGAGATGCCAGCTCCTTTCATTCAGTCAGTAGCTTCAATCATTTCTGGATGTTTTTCAATGGCAAAAATCAATGAATATTGTAAATGCACAAACAGTAATTTCTCCGCATTGCAAGGTGCAATTCTGAAATTTTTTGCTTTTTCCTGCTCCTCTTAGCATGATAAAGAAGATTCAAAGAGAGTGAGATGCCAGCTCCTTTCGTTCAGTCAGTAGCTTCAATCATTTCTGGACGTTTTTCAATGGCAAAAATCATTGAATATTATAAATGCACAAACAGTAATTTCTCCGCATTGCAAGGTGCAATTCTGAAATTTTTTGCTTTTTCCCGCTCCTCTTAGCATGATAAAGAAGATTCAAAGAGAGTGAGGTGCCAGCTCCTTTCATTCAGTCAGTAGCTTCAAACATTTCTGGTATATGAATAACATGTTTTTCAATGGCAAAAATCAATGAATATTGTAAATGCACAAACAGTAATTTCTCCGCATTGCAAGGTGCAATTCTGAAATTTTTTGCTTTTTCCTGCTCCTCTTAGCATGATAAAGAAGATTCAAAGAGAGTGAGATGCCAGCTCCTTTCATTCAGTCAGTAGCTTCAATCATTTCTGGACGTTTTTCAATGGCAAAAATCAATGAATATTGTAAATGCACAAACAGTAATTTCTCCGCATTGCAAGGTGCAATTCTGAAATTTTTTGCTTTTTCCTGCTCCTCTTAGCATGATAAAGAAGATTCAAAGAGAGTGAGATGTCAGCTCCTTTCATTCAGTCAGTAGCTTCAAACATTTCTGGTATATGAATAACATGATGTTTTTCAATGGCAAAAATCAATGAATATTGTAAATGCACAAACAGTAATTTCTCCGCATTGCAAGGTGCAATTCTGAAATTTTTTGCTTTTTCCTGCTCCTCTTAGCATGATAAAGAAGATTCAAAGAGAGTGAGATGCCAGCTCCTTTCATTCAGTCAGTAGCTTCAATCATTTCTGGATGTTTTTCAATGGCAAAAATCAATGAATATTGTAAATGCACAAACAGTAATTTCTCCGCATTGCAAGGTGCAATTCTGAAATTTTTTGCTTTTTCCTGCTCCTCTTAGCATGATAAAGAAGATTCAAAGAGAGTGAGATGCCAGCTCCTTTCGTTCAGTCAGTAGCTTCAATCATTTCTGGACGTTTTTCAATGGCAAAAATCATTGAATATTATAAATGCACAAACAGTAATTTCTCCGCATTGCAAGGTGCAATTCTGAAATTTTTTACTTTTTCCTGCTCCTCTTAGCATGATAAAGAAGATTCAAAGAGAGTGAGATGCCAGCTCCTTTCATTCAGTCAGTAGCTTCAATCATTTCTGGTATATGAATAACATGATGTTTTTCAATGGCAAAAATCAATGAATATTGTAAATGCACAAACAGTAATTTCTCCGCATTGCAAGGTGCAATTCTGAAATTTTTTGCTTTTTCCTGCTCCTCTTAGCATGATAAAGAAGATTCAAAGAGAGTGAGATGCCAGCTCCTTTCATTCAGTCAGTAGCTTCAAACATTTCTGGTATATGAATAACATGATGTTTTTCAATGGCAAAAATCAATGAATATTGTAAATGCACAAACAGTAATTTCTCCGCATTGCAAGGTGCAAGTCTGAAATTTTTTGCTTTTTCCTGCTCCTCTTAGCATGATAAAGAAGATTCAAAGAGAGTGAGATGCCAGCTACTTTCATTCAGTCAGTAGCTTCAATCATTTCGGGACGTTTTTCAATGGTAAAAATCAATGAATATTGTAAATGCACAAACAGTAATTTCTCCGCATTGCAAGGTGCAATTCTGAAATTTTTTGCTTTTTCCTGCTCCTCTTAGCATGATAAAGAAGATTCAAAGAGAGTGAGATGCCAGCTCCTTTCATTCAGTCAGTAGCTTCAAACATTTCTGGTATATGAATAACATGATGTTTTTCAATGGCAAAAATCAATGAATATTGTAAATGCACAAACAGTAATTTCTCCGCATTGCAAGGTGCAATTCTGAAATTTTTTGCTTTTTCCTGCTCCTCTTAGCATGATAAAGAAGATTCAAAGAGAGTGAGATGCCAGCTCCTTTCATTCAGTCAGTAGCTTCAATCATTTCTGGATGTTTTTCAATGGCAAAAATCAATGAATATTGTAAATGCACAAACAGTAATTTCTCCGCATTGCAAGGTGCAATTCTGAAATTTTTTGCTTTTTCCTGCTCCTCTTAGCATGATAAAGAAGATTCAAAGAGAGTGAGATGTCAGCTCCTTTCATTCAGTCAGTAGCTTCAAACATTTCTGGTATATGAATAACATGATGTTTTTCAATGGCAAAAATCAATGAATATTGTAAATGCACAAACAGTAATTTCTCCGCATTGCAAGGTGCAATTCTGAAATTTTTTGCTTTTTCCTGCTCCTCTTAGCATGATAAAGAAGATTCAAAGAGAGTGAGATGCCAGCTCCTTTCATTCAGTCAGTAGCTTCAATCATTTCTGGATGTTTTTCAATGGCAAAAATCAATGAATATTGTAAATGCACAAACAGTAATTTCTCCGCATTGCAAGGTGCAATTCTGAAATTTTTTGCTTTTTCCTGCTCCTCTTAGCATGATAAAGAAGATTCAAAGAGAGTGAGATGCCAGCTCCTTTCATTCAGTCAGTAGCTTCAAACATTTCTGGTATATGAATAACATGATGTTTTTCAATGGCAAAAATCAATGAATATTGTAAATGCACAAACAGTAATTTCTCCGCATTGCAAGGTGCAAGTCTGAAATTTTTTGCTTTTTCCTGCTCCTCTTAGCATGATAAAGAAGATTCAAAGAGAGTGAGATGCCAGCTACTTTCATTCAGTCAGTAGCTTCAATCATTTCTGGACGTTTTTCAATGGTAAAAATCAATGAATATTGTAAATGCACAAACAGTAATTTCTCCACATTGCAAGGTGCAATTCTGAAATTTTTTGCTTTTTCCTGCTCCTCTTAGCATGATAAAGAAGATTCAAAGAGAGTGAGATGCCAGCTCCTTTCATTCAGTCAGTAGCTTCAAACACTTCTGGTATATGAATAACATGATGTTTTTCAATGGCAAAAATCAATGAATATTGTAAATGCACAAACAGTAATTTCTCCGCATTGCAAGGTGCAATTCTGAAATTTTTTGCTTTTTCCTGCTCCTCTTAGCATGATAAAGAAGATTCAAAGAGAGTGAGATGCCAGCTCCTTTCATTCAGTCAGTAGCTTCAATCATTTCTGGATGTTTTTCAATGGCAAAAATCAATGAATATTGTAAATGCACAAACTGTAATTTCTCCGCATTGCAAGGTGCAATTCTGAAATTTTTTGCTTTTTCCTGCTCCTCTTAGCATGATAAAGAAGATTCAAAGAGAGTGAGATGCCAGCTCCTTTCATTCAGTCAGTAGCTTCAATCATTTCTGGACGTTTTTCAATGGCAAAAACCAATGAATATTGTAAATGCACAAACAGTAATTTCTCCGCATTGCAAGGTGCAATTCTGAAATTTTTTGCTTTTTCCTGCTCCTCTTAGCATGATAAAGAAGATTCAAAGAGAGTGAGATGCCAGCTCCTTTCATTCAGTCAGTACCTTCAATCATTTCTGGACGTTTTTCAATGGCAAAAATCAATGAATATTGTAAATGCACAAACAGTAATTTCTCCGCATTGCAAGGTGCAATTCTGAAATTTTTTGCTTTTTCCCGCTCCTCTTAGCATGATAAAGAAGATTCAAAGAGAGTGAGGTGCCAGCTCCTTTCATTCAGTCAGTAGCTTCAAACATTTCTGGTATATGAATAACATGTTTTTCAATGGCAAAAATCAATGAATATTGTAAATGCACAAACAGTAATTTCTCCGCATTGCAAGGTGCAATTCTGAAATTTTTTGCTTTTTCCTGCTCCTCTTAGCATGATAAAGAAGATTCAAAGAGAGTGAGATGCCAGCTCCTTTCGTTCAGTCAGTAGCTTCAATCATTTCTGGACGTTTTTCAATGGCAAAAATCATTGAATATTATAAATGCACAAACAGTAATTTCTCCGCATTGCAAGGTGCAATTCTGAAATTTTTTGCTTTTTCCCGCTCCTCTTAGCATGATAAAGAAGATTCAAAGAGAGTGAGGTGCCAGCTCCTTTCATTCAGTCAGTAGCTTCAAACATTTCTGGTATATGAATAACATGTTTTTCAATTGCAAAAATCAATGAATATTGTAAATGCACAAACAGTAATTTCTCCGCATTGCAAGGTGCAATTCTGAAATTTTTTGCTTTTTCCTGCTCCTCTTAGCATGATAAAGAAGATTCAAAGAGAGTGAGATGCCAGCTCCTTTCATTCAGTCAGTAGCTTCAATCATTTCTGGTATATGAATAACATGATGTTTTTCAATGGCAAAAATCAATGAATATTGTAAATGCACAAACAGTAATTTCTCCGCATTGCAAGGTGCAATTCTGAAATTTTTTGCTTTTTCCTGCTCCTCTTAGCATGATAAAGAAGATTCAAAGAGAGTGAGATGCCAGCTCCTTTCATTCAGTCAGTAGCTTCAAACATTTCTGGTATATGAATAACATGATGTTTTTCAATGGCAAAAATCAATGAATATTGTAAATGCACAAACAGTAATTTCTCCGCATTGCAAGGTGCAAGTCTGAAATTTTTTGCTTTTTCCTGCTCCTCTTAGCATGATAAAGAAGATTCAAAGAGAGTGAGATGCCAGCTACTTTCATTCAGTCAGTAGCTTCAATCATTTCTGGACGTTTTTCAATGGTAAAAATCAATGAATATTGTAAATGCACAAACAGTAATTTCTCCGCATTGCAAGGTGCAATTCTGAAATTTTTTGCTTTTTCCTGCTCCTCTTAGCATGATAAAGAAGATTCAAAGAGAGTGAGATGCCAGCTCCTTTCATTCAGTCAGTAGCTTCAAACATTTCTGGTATATGAATAACATGATGTTTTTCAATGGCAAAAATCAATGAATATTGTAAATGCACAAACAGTAATTTCTCCGCATTGCAAGGTGCAATTCTGAAATTTTTTGCTTTTTCCTGCTCCTCTTAGCATGATAAAGAAGATTCAAAGAGAGTGAGATGCCAGCTCCTTTCATTCAGTCAGTAGCTTCAATCATTTCTGGATGTTTTTCAATGGCAAAAATCAATGAATATTGTAAATGCACAAACAGTAATTTCTCCGCATTGCAAGGTGCAATTCTGAAATTTTTTGCTTTTTCCTGCTCCTCTTAGCATGATAAAGAAGATTCAAAGAGAGTGAGATGTCAGCTCCTTTCATTCAGTCAGTAGCTTCAAACATTTCTGGTATATGAATAACATGATGTTTTTCAATGGCAAAAATCAATGAATATTGTAAATGCACAAACAGTAATTTCTCCGCATTGCAAGGTGCAATTCTGAAATTTTTTGCTTTTTCCTGCTCCTCTTAGCATGATAAAGAAGATTCAAAGAGAGTGAGATGCCAGCTCCTTTCATTCAGTCAGTAGCTTCAATCATTTCTGGATGTTTTTCAATGGCAAAAATCAATGAATATTGTAAATGCACAAACAGTAATTTCTCCGCATTGCAAGGTGCAATTCTGAAATTTTTTGCTTTTTCCTGCTCCTCTTAGCATGATAAAGAAGATTCAAAGAGAGTGAGATGCCAGCTCCTTTCATTCAGTCAGTAGCTTCAAACATTTCTGGTATATGAATAACATGATGTTTTTCAATGGCAAAAATCAATGAATATTGTAAATGCACAAACAGTAATTTCTCCGCATTGCAAGGTGCAAGTCTGAAATTTTTTGCTTTTTCCTGCTCCTCTTAGCATGATAAAGAAGATTCAAAGAGAGTGAGATGCCAGCTACTTTCATTCAGTCAGTAGCTTCAATCATTTCTGGACGTTTTTCAATGGTAAAAATCAATGAATATTGTAAATGCACAAACAGTAATTTCTCCACATTGCAAGGTGCAATTCTGAAATTTTTTGCTTTTTCCTGCTCCTCTTAGCATGATAAAGAAGATTCAAAGAGAGTGAGATGCCAGCTCCTTTCATTCAGTCAGTAGCTTCAAACACTTCTGGTATATGAATAACATGATGTTTTTCAATGGCAAAAATCAATGAATATTGTAAATGCACAAACAGTAATTTCTCCGCATTGCAAGGTGCAATTCTGAAATTTTTTGCTTTTTCCTGCTCCTCTTAGCATGATAAAGAAGATTCAAAGAGAGTGAGATGCCAGCTCCTTTCATTCAGTCAGTAGCTTCAATCATTTCTGGATGTTTTTCAATGGCAAAAATCAATGAATATTGTAAATGCACAAACTGTAATTTCTCCGCATTGCAAGGTGCAATTCTGAAATTTTTTGCTTTTTCCTGCTCCTCTTAGCATGATAAAGAAGATTCAAAGAGAGTGAGATGCCAGCTCCTTTCATTCAGTCAGTAGCTTCAATCATTTCTGGACGTTTTTCAATGGCAAAAACCAATGAATATTGTAAATGCACAAACAGTAATTTCTCCGCATTGCAAGGTGCAATTCTGAAATTTTTTGCTTTTTCCTGCTCCTCTTAGCATGATAAAGAAGATTCAAAGAGAGTGAGATGCCAGCTCCTTTCATTCAGTCAGTACCTTCAATCATTTCTGGACGTTTTTCAATGGCAAAAATCAATGAATATTGTAAATGCACAAACAGTAATTTCTCCGCATTGCAAGGTGCAATTCTGAAATTTTTTGCTTTTTCCCGCTCCTCTTAGCATGATAAAGAAGATTCAAAGAGAGTGAGGTGCCAGCTCCTTTCATTCAGTCAGTAGCTTCAAACATTTCTGGTATATGAATAACATGTTTTTCAATGGCAAAAATCAATGAATATTGTAAATGCACAAACAGTAATTTCTCCGCATTGCAAGGTGCAATTCTGAAATTTTTTGCTTTTTCCTGCTCCTCTTAGCATGATAAAGAAGATTCAAAGAGAGTGAGATGCCAGCTCCTTTCATTCAGTCAGTAGCTTCAATCATTTCTGGACGTTTTTCAATGGCAAAAATCAATGAATATTGTAAATGCACAAACAGTAATTTCTCCGCATTGCAAGGTGCAATTCTGAAATTTTTTGCTTTTTCCTGCTCCTCTTAGCATGGTAAAGAAGATTCAAAGAGAGTGAGATGTCAGCTCCTTTCATTCAGTCAGTAGCTTCAAACATTTCTGGTATATGAATAACATGATGTTTTTCAATGGCAAAAATCAATGAATATTGTAAATGCACAAACAGTAATTTCTCCGCATTGCAAGGTGCAATTCTGAAATTTTTTGCTTTTTCCTGCTCCTCTTAGCATGATAAAGAAGATTCAAAGAGAGTGAGATGCCAGCTCCTTTCATTCAGTCAGTAGCTTCAATCATTTCTGGATGTTTTTCAATGGCAAAAATCAATGAATATTGTAAATGCACAAACAGTAATTTCTCCGCATTGCAAGGTGCAATTCTGAAATTTTTTGCTTTTTCCTGCTCCTCTTAGCATGATAAAGAAGATTCAAAGAGAGTGAGATGCCAGCTCCTTTCGTTCAGTCAGTAGCTTCAATCATTTCTGGACGTTTTTCAATGGCAAAAATCATTGAATATTATAAATGCACAAACAGTAATTTCTCCGCATTGCAAGGTGCAATTCTGAAATTTTTTGCTTTTTCCCGCTCCTCTTAGCATGATAAAGAAGATTCAAAGAGAGTGAGGTGCCAGCTCCTTTCATTCAGTCAGTAGCTTCAAACAATTCTGGTATATGAATAACATGTTTTTCAATGGCAAAAATCAATGAATATTGTAAATGCACAAACAGTAATTTCTCCGCATTGCAAGGTGCAATTCTGAAATTTTTTGCTTTTTCCTGCTCCTCTTAGCATGATAAAGAAGATTCAAAGAGAGTGAGATGCCAGCTCCTTTCATTCAGTCAGTAGCTTCAATCATTTCTGGACGTTTTTCAATGGCAAAAATCAATGAATATTGTAAATGCACAAACAGTAATTTCTCCGCATTGCAAGGTGCAATTCTGAAATTTTTTCCTTTTTCCTGCTCCTCTTAGCATGATAAAGAAGATTCAAAGAGAGTGAGGTGCCAGCTCCTTTCATTCAGTCAGTAGCTTCAAACATTTCTGGTATATGAATAACATGTTTTTCAATGGCAAAAATCAATGAATATTGTAAATGCACAAACAGTAATTTCTCCGCATTGCAAGGTGCAATTCTGAAATTTTTTGCTTTTTCCTGCTCCTCTTAGCATGATAAAGAAGTTTCAAAGAGAGTGAGATGCCAGCTCCTTTCATTCAGTCAGTAGCTTCAATCATTTCTGGACGTTTTTCAATGGCAAAAATCAATGAATATTGTAAATGCACAAACAGTAATTTCTCCGCATTGCAAGGTGCAATTCTGAAATTTTTTGCTTTTTCCTGCTCCTCTTAGCATGGTAAAGAAGATTCAAAGAGAGTGAGATGTCAGCTCCTTTCATTCAGTCAGTAGCTTCAAACATTTCTGGTATATGAATAACATGATGTTTTTCAATGGCAAAAATCAATGAATATTGTAAATGCACAAACAGTAATTTCTCCGCATTGCAAGGTGCAATTCTGAAATTTTTTGCTTTTTCCTGCTCCTCTTAGCATGATAAAGAAGATTCAAAGAGAGTGAGATGCCAGCTCCTTTCATTCAGTCAGTAGCTTCAATCATTTCTGGATGTTTTTCAATGGCAAAAATCAATGAATATTGTAAATGCACAAACAGTAATTTCTCCGCATTGCAAGGTGCAATTCTGAAATTTTTTGCTTTTTCCTGCTCCTCTTAGCATGATAAAGAAGATTCAAAGAGAGTGAGATGCCAGCTCCTTTCGTTCAGTCAGTAGCTTCAATCATTTCTCTACGTTTTTCAATGGCAAAAATCATTGAATATTATAAATGCACAAACAGTAATTTCTCCGCATTGCAAGGTGCAATTCTGAAATTGTTTGCTTTTTCCCGCTCCTCTTAGCATGATAAAGAAGATTCAAAGAGAGTGAGGTGCCAGCTCCTTTCATTCAGTCAGTAGCTTCAAACATTTCTGGTATATGAATAACATGTTTTTCAATGGCAAAAATCAATGAATATTGTAAATGCACAAACAGTAATTTCTCCGCATTGCAAGGTGCAATTCTGAAATTTTTTGCTTTTTCCTGCTCCTCTTAGCATGATAAAGAAGATTCAAAGAGAGTGAGATGCCAGCTCCTTTCATTCAGTCAGTAGCTTCAATCATTTCTGGACGTTTTTCAATGGCAAAAATCAATGAATATTGTAAATGCACAAACAGTAATTTCTCCGCATTGCAAGGTGCAATTCTGAAATTTTTTACTTTTTCCTGCTCCTCTTAGCATGATAAAGAAGATTCAAAGAGAGTGAGATGCCAGCTCCTTTCATTCAGTCAGTAGCTTCAATCATTTCTGGTATATGAATAACATGATGTTTTTCAATGGCAAAAATCAATGAATATTGTAAATGCACAAACAGTAATTTCTCCGCATTGCAAGGTGCAATTCTGAAATTTTTTGCTTTTTCCTGCTCCTCTTAGCATGATAAAGAAGATTCAAAGAGAGTGAGATGCCAGCTCCTTTCATTCAGTCAGTAGCTTCAAACATTTCTGGTATATGAATAACATGATGTTTTTCAATGGCAAAAATCAATGAATATTGTAAATGCACAAACAGTAATTTCTCCGCATTGCAAGGTGCAAGTCTGAAATTTTTTGCTTTTTCCTGCTCCTCTTAGCATGATAAAGAAGATTCAAAGAGAGTGAGATGCCAGCTACTTTCATTCAGTCAGTAGCTTCAATCATTTCTGGACGTTTTTCAATGGTAAAAATCAATGAATATTGTAAATGCACAAACAGTAATTTCTCCACATTGCAAGGTGCAATTCTGAAATTTTTTGCTTTTTCCTGCTCCTCTTAGCATGACAAAGAAGATTCAAAGAGAGTGAGATGCCAGCTCCTTTCATTCAGTCAGTAGCTTCAAACATTTCTGGTATATGAATAACATGATGTTTTTCAATGGCAAAAATCAATGAATATTGTAAATGCACAAACAGTAATTTCTCCGCATTGCAAGGTGCAATTCTGAAATTTTTTGCTTTTTCCTGCTCCTCTTAGCATGATAAAGAAGATTCAAAGAGAGTGAGATGCCAGCTCCTTTCATTCAGTCAGTAGCTTCAAACATTTCTGGTATATGAATAACATGATGTTTTTCAATGGCAAAAATCAATGAATATTGTAAATGCACAAACAGTAATTTCTCCGCATTGCAAGGTGCAAGTCTGAAATTTTTTGCTTTTTCCTGCTCCTCTTAGCATGATAAAGAAGATTCAAAGAGAGTGAGATGCCAGCTACTTTCATTCAGTCAGTAGCTTCAATCATTTCTGGACGTTTTTCAATGGTAAAAATCAATGAATATTGTAAATGCACAAACAGTAATTTCTCCGCATTGCAAGGTGCAATTCTGAAATTTTTTGCTTTTTCCTGCTCCTCTTAGCATGATAAAGAAGATTCAAAGAGAGTGAGATGCCAGCTCCTTTCATTCAGTCAGTAGCTTCAATCATTTCTGGACGTTTTTCAATGGCAAAAACCAATGAATATTGTAAATGCACAAACAGTAATTTC
The DNA here is from genome assembly GCF_046119375.1 of Phyllobates terribilis. Lineage (NCBI taxonomy): Eukaryota > Metazoa > Chordata > Amphibia > Anura > Dendrobatidae > Phyllobates > Phyllobates terribilis. Next base: position 58,342 of record NW_027366027.1, read on the forward strand.
TCCGCATTGCAAGGTGCAATTCTGAAATTTTTTGCTTTTTCCTGCTCCTCTTAGCATGATAAAGAAGATTCAAAGAGAGTGAGATGCCAGCTCCTTTCATTCAGTCAGTACCTTCAATCATTTCTGGACGTTTTTCAATGGCAAAAATCAATGAATATTGTAAATGCACAAACAGTAATTTCTCCGCATTGCAAGGTGCAATTCTGAAATTTTTTGCTTTTTCCTGCTCCTCTTAGCATGATAAAGAAGATTCAAAGAGAGTGAGATGCCAGCTCCTTTCATTCAGTCAGTAGCTTCAAACATTTCTGGTATATGAATAACATGATGTTTTTCAATGGCAAAAATCAATGAATATTGTAAATGCACAAACAGTAATTTCTCCGTATTGCAAGGTGCAATTCTGAAATTTTTTGCTTTTTCCTGCTCCTCTTAGCATGATAAAGAAGATTCAAAGAGAGTGAGATGCCAGCTCCTTTCATTCAGTCAGTAGCTTCAATCATTTCTGGATGTTTTTCAATGGCAAAAATCAATGAATATTGTAAATGCACAAACAGTAATTTCTCCGCATTGCAAGGTGCAATTCTGAAATTTTTTGCTTTTTCCTGCTCCTCTTAGCATGATAAAGAAGATTCAAAGAGAGTGAGATGCCAGCTCCTTTCATTCACTCAGTAGCTTCAAACATTTCTGGTATATGAATAACATGATGTTTTTCAATGGCAAAAATCAATGAATATTGTAAATGCACAAACAGTAATTTCTCCGCATTGCAAGGTGCAAGTCTGAAATTTTTTGCTTTTTCCTGCTCCTCTTAGCATGATAAAGAAGATTCAAAGAGAGTGAGATGCCAGCTACTTTCATTCAGTCAGTAGCTTCAATCATTTCTGGACGTTTTTCAATGGTAAAAATCAATGAATATTGTAAATGCACAAACAGTAATTTCTCCACATTGCAAGGTGCAATTCTGAAATTTTTTGCTTTTTCCTGCTCCTCTTAGCATGATAAAGAAGATTCAAAGAGAGTGAGATGCCAGCTCCTTTCATTCAGTCAGTAGCTTCAAACATTTCTGGTATATGAATAACATGATGTTTTTCAATGGCAAAAATCAATGAATATTGTAAATGCACAAACAGTAATTTCTCCGCATTGCAAGGTGCAATTCTGAAATTTTTTGCTTTTTCCTGCTCCTCTTAGCATGATAAAGAAGATTCAAAGAGAGTGAGATGCCAGCTCCTTTCATTCAGTCAGTAGCTTCAATCATTTCTGGATGTTTTTCAATGGCAAAAATCAATGAATATTGTAAATGCACAAACTGTAATTTCTCCGCATTGCAAGGTGCAATTCTGAAATTTTTTGCTTTTTCCTGCTCCTCTTAGCATGATAAAGAAGATTCAAAGAGAGTGAGATGCCAGCTCCTTTCATTCAGTCAGTAGCTTCAATCATTTCTGGACGTTTTTCAATGGCAAAAACCAATGAATTTTGTAAATGCACAAACAGTAATTTCTCCGCATTGCAAGGTGCAATTCTGAAATTTTTTGCTTTTTCCTGCTCCTCTTAGCATGATAAAGAAGATTCAAAGAGAGTGAGATGCCAGCTCCTTTCATTCAGTCAGTACCTTCAATCATTTCTGGACGTTTTTCAATGGCAAAAATCAATGAATATTGTAAATGCACAAACAGTAATTTCTCCGCATTGCAAGGTGCAATTCTGAAATTTTTTGCTTTTTCCCGCTCCTCTTAGCATGATAAAGAAGATTCAAAGAGAGTGAGGTGCCAGCTCCTTTCATTCAGTCAGTAGCTTCAAACATTTCTGGTATATGAATAACATGTTTTTCAATGGCAAAAATCAATGAATATTGTAAATGCACAAACAGTAATTTCTCCGCATTGCAAGGTGCAATTCTGAAATTTTTTGCTTTTTCCTGCTCCTCTTAGCATGATAAGAAGATTCAAAGAGAGTGAGATGCCAGCTCCTTTCATTCAGTCAGTAGCTTCAATCATTTCTGGACGTTTTTCAATGGCAAAAATCAATGAATATTGTAAATGCACAAACAGCAATTTCTCCGCATTGCAAGGTGCAATTCTGAAATTTTTTGCTTTTTCCTGCTCCTCTTAGCATGATAAAGAAGATTCAAAGAGAGTGAGATGTCAGCTCCTTTCATTCAGTCAGTAGCTTCAAACATTTCTGGTATATGAATAACATGATGTTTTTCAATGGCAAAAATCAATGAATATTGTAAATGCACAAACAGTAATTTCTCCGCATTGCAAGGTGCAATTCTGAAATTTTTTGCTTTTTCCTGCTCCTCTTAGCATGATAAAGAAGATTCAAAGAGAGTGAGATGCCAGCTCCTTTCATTCAGTCAGTAGCTTCAATCATTTCTGGATGTTTTTCAATGGCAAAAATCAATGAATATTGTAAATGCACAAACAGTAATTTCTCCGCATTGCAAGGTGCAATTCTGAAATTTTTTGCTTTTTCCTGCTCCTCTTAGCATGATAAAGAAGATTCAAAGAGAGTGAGATGCCAGCTCCTTTCGTTCAGTCAGTAGCTTCAATCATTTCTGGACGTTTTTCAATGGCAAAAATCATTGAATATTATAAATGCACAAACAGTAATTTCTCCGCATTGCAAGGTGCAATTCTGAAATTTTTTGCTTTTTCCCACTCCTCTTAGCATGATAAAGAAGATTCAAAGAGAGTGAGGTGCCAGCTCCTTTCATTCAGTCAGTAGCTTCAAACATTTCTGGTATATGAATAACATGTTTTTCAATGGCAAAAATCAATGAATATTGTAAATGCACAAACAGTAATTTCTCCGCATTGCAAGGTGCAATTCTGAAATTTTTTGCTTTTTCCTGCTCCTCTTAGCATGATAAAGAAGATTCAAAGAGAGTGAGATGCCAGCTCCTTTCATTCAGTCAGTAGCTTCAATCATTTCTGGACGTTTTTCAATGGCAAAAATCAATGAATATTGTAAATGCACAAACAGTAATTTCTCCGCATTGCAAGGTGCAATTCTGAAATTTTTTGCTTTTTCCTGCTCCTCTTAGCATGATAAAGAAGATTCAAAGAGAGTGAGATGTCAGCTCTTTTCATTCAGTCAGTAGCTTCAAACATTTCTGGTATATGAATAACATGATGTTTTTCAATGGCAAAAATCAATGAATATTGTAAATGCACAAACAGTAATTTCTCCGCATTGCAAGGTGCAATTCTGAAATTTTTTGCTTTTTCCTGCTCCTCTTAGCATGATAAAGAAGATTCAAAGAGAGTGAGATGCCAGCTCCTTTCATTCAGTCAGTAGCTTCAATCATTTCTGGATGTTTTTCAATGGCAAAAATCAATGAATATTGTAAATGCACAAACAGTAATTTCTCCGCATTGCAAGGTGCAATTCTGAAATTTTTTGCTTTTTCCTGCTCCTCTTAGCATGATAAAGAAGATTCAAAGAGAGTGAGATGCCAGCTCCTTTCGTTCAGTCAGTAGCTTCAATCATTTCTGGACGTTTTTTAATGGCAAAAATCATTGAATATTATAAATGCACAAACAGTAATTTCTCCGCATTGCAAGGTGCAATTCTGAAATTTTTTACTTTTTCCTGCTCCTCTTAGCATGATAAAGAAGATTCAAAGAGAGTGAGATGCCAGCTCCTTTCATTCAGTCAGTAGCTTCAATCATTTCTGGTATATGAATAACATGATGTTTTTCAATGGCAAAAATCAATGAATATTGTAAATGCACAAACAGTAATTTCTCCGCATTGCAAGGTGCAATTCTGAAATTTTTTGCTTTTTCCTGCTCCTCTTAGCATGATAAAGAAGATTCAAAGAGAGTGAGATGCCAGCTCCTTTCATTCAGTCAGTAGCTTCAAACATTTCTGGTATATGAATAACATGATGTTTTTCAATGGCAAAAATCAATGAATATTGTAAATGCACAAACAGTAATTTCTCCGCATTGCAAGGTGCAAGTCTGAAATTTTTTGCTTTTTCCTGCTCCTCTTAGCATGATAAAGAAGATTCAAAGAGAGTGAGATGCCAGCTACTTTCATTCAGTCAGTAGCTTCAATCATTTCTGGACGTTTTTCAATGGTAAAAATCAATGAATATTGTAAATGCACAAACAGTAATTTCTCCACATTGCAAGGTGCAATTCTGAAATTTTTTGCTTTTTCCTGCTCCTCTTAGCATGATAAAGAAGATTCAAAGAGAGTGAGATGCCAGCTCCTTTCATTCAGTCAGTAGCTTCAAACATTTCTGGTATATGAATAACATGATGTTTTTCAATGGCAAAAATCAATGAATATTGTAAATGCACAAACAGTAATTTCTCCGCATTGCAAGGTGCAATTCTGAAATTTTTTGCTTTTTCCTGCTCCTCTTAGCATGATAAAGAAGATTCAAAGAGAGTGAGATGCCAGCTCCTTTCATTCAGTCAGTAGCTTCAAACATTTCTGGTATATGAATAACATGATGTTTTTCAATGGCAAAAATCAATGAATATTGTAAATGCACAAACAGTAATTTCTCCGCATTGCAAGGTGCAAGTCTGAAATTTTTTGCTTTTTCCTGCTCCTCTTAGCATGATAAAGAAGATTCAAAGAGAGTGAGATGCCAGCTACTTTCATTCAGTCAGTAGCTTCAATCATTTCTGGACGTTTTTCAATGGTAAAAATCAATGAATATTGTAAATGCACAAACAGTAATTTCTCCACATTGCAAGGTGCAATTCTGAAATTTTTTGCTTTTTCCTGCTCCTCTTAGCATGATAAAGAAGATTCAAAGAGAGTGAGATGCCAGCTCCTTTCATTCAGTCAGTAGCTTCAAACATTTCTGGTATATGAATAACATGATGTTTTTCAATGGCAAAAATCAATGAATATTGTAAATGCACAAACAGTAATTTCTCCGCATTGCAAGGTGCAATTCTGAAATTTTTTGCTTTATGTTATTCATATACCAGAAATGTTTGAAGCTACTGACTGAATGAAAGGAGCTGGCATCTCACTCTCTTTGAATCTTCTTTATCATGCTAAGAGGAGCAGGAAAAAGCAAAAAATTTCAGAATTGCACCTTGCAATGCGGAGAAATTACTGTTTGTGCATTTACAATATTCATTGATTTTTGCCATTGAAAAACATCATGTTATTCATATACCAGAAATGATTGAAGCTACTGACTGAATGAAAGGAGCTGGCATCTCACTCTCTTTGAATCTTCTTTATCATGCTAAGAGGAGCAGGAAAAAGCAAAAAATTTCAGAATTGCACCTTGCAATGCGGAGAAATTACTGTTTGTGCATTTACAATATTCATTGATTTTTGCCATTGAAAAACATCCAGAAATGATTGAAGCTACTGACTGAATGAAAGGAGCTGGCATCTCACTCTCTTTGAATCTTCTTTATCATGCTAAGAGGAGCAGGAAATAGCAAAAAATTTCAGAATTGCACCTTGCAATGCGGAGAAATTACTGTTTGTGCATTTACAATATTCATTGATTTTTGCCATTGAAAAACATCATGTTATTCATATACCAGAAATGTTTGAAGCTACTGACTGAATGAAAGGAGCTGACATCTCACTCTCTTTGAATCTTCTTTATCATGCTAAGAGGAGCAGGAAAAAGCAAAAAATTTCAGAATTGCACCTTGCAATGCGGAGAAATTACTGTTTATGCATTTACAATATTCATTGATTTTTGCCATTGAAAAACGTCCAGAAATGATTGAAGCTACTGACTGAATGAAAGGAGCTGGCATCTCACTCTCTTTGAATCTTCTTTATCATGCTAAGAGGAGCAGGAAAAAGCAAAAAATTTCAGAATTGCACCTTGCAATGCGGAGAAATTACTGTTTGTGCATTTACAATATTCATTGATTTTTGCCATTGAAAAACATGTTATTCATATACCAGAAATGTTTGAAGCTACTGACTGAATGAAAGGAGCTGGCACCTCACTCTCTTTGAATCTTCTTTATCATGCTAAGAGGAGCGGGAAAAAGCAAAAAATTTCAGAATTGCACCTTGCAATGCGGAGAAATTACTGTTTGTGCATTTATAATATTCAATGATTTTTGCCTTTGAAAAACGTCCAGAAATGATTGAAGCTACTGACTGAACGAAAGGAGCTGGCATCTCACTCTCTTTGAATCTTCTTTATCATGCTAAGAGGAGCAGGAAAAAGCAAAAAATTTCAGAATTGCACCTTGCAATGCGGAGAAATTACTGTGTGCATTTACAATATTCATTGATTTTTGCCATTGAAAAACATCCAGAAATGATTGAAGCTACTGACTGAATGAAAGGAGCTGGCATCTCACTCTCTTTGAATCTTCTTTATCATGCTAAGAGGAGCAGGAAAAAGTAAAAAATTTCAGAATTGCACCTTGCAATGCGGAGAAATTACTGTTTGTGCATTTATAATATTCAATGATTTTTGCCATTGAAAAACGTCCAGAAATGATTGAAGCTACTGACTGAACGAAAGGAGCTGGCATCTCACTCTCTTTGAATCTTCTTTATCATGCTAAGAGGAGCAGGAAAAAGCAAAAAATTTCAGAATTGCACCTTGCAATGCGGAGAAATTACTGTTTGTGCATTTACAATATTCATTGATTTTTGCCATTGAAAAACATCCAGAAATGATTGAAGCTACTGACTGAATGAAAGGAGCTGGCATCTCACTCTCTTTGAATCTTCTTTATCATGCTAAGAGGAGCAGGAAATAGCAAAAAATTTCAGAATTGCACCTTGCAATGCGGAGAAATTACTGTTTGTGCATTTACAATATTCATTGATTTTTGCCATTGAAAAACATCATGTTATTCATATACCAGAAATGTTTGAAGCTACTGACTGAATGAAAGGAGCTGACATCTCACTCTCTTTGAATCTTCTTTATCATGCTAAGAGGAGCAGGAAAAAGCAAAAAATTTCAGAATTGCACCTTGCAATGCGGAGAAATTACTGTTTATGCATTTACAATATTCATTGATTTTTGCCATTGAAAAACGTCCAGAAATGATTGAAGCTACTGACTGAATGAAAGGAGCTGGCATCTCACTCTCTTTGAATCTTCTTTATCATGCTAAGAGGAGCAGGAAAAAGCAAAAAATTTCAGAATTGCACCTTGCAATGCGGAGAAATTACTGTTTGTGCATTTACAATATTCATTGATTTTTGCCATTGAAAAACATGTTATTCATATACCAGAAATGTTTGAAGCTACTGACTGAATGAAAGGAGCTGGCACCTCACTCTCTTTGAATCTTCTTTATCATGCTAAGAGGAGCGGGAAAAAGCAAAAAATTTCAGAATTGCACCTTGCAATGCGGAGAAATTACTGTTTGTGCATTTATAATATTCAATGATTTTTGCCATTGAAAAACGTCCAGAAATGATTGAAGCTACTGACTGAACGAAAGGAGCTGGCATCTCACTCTCTTTGAATCTTCTTTATCATGCTAAGAGGAGCAGGAAAAAGCAAAAAATTTCAGAATTGCACCTTGCAATGCGGAGAAATTACTGTTTGTGCATTTACAATATTCATTGATTTTTGCCATTGAAAAACATCCAGAAATGATTGAAGCTACTGACTGAATGAAAGGAGCTGGCATCTCACTCTCTTTGAATCTTCTTTATCATGCTAAGAGGAGCAGGAAAAAGCAAAAAATTTCAGAATTGCACCTTGCAATGCGGAGAAGTTACTGTTTGTGCATTTACAATATTCATTGATTTTTGCCATTGAAAAACATCATGTTATTCATATACCAGAAATGTTTGAAGCTACTGACTGAATGAAAGGAGCTGACGTCTCACTCTCTTTGAATCTTCTTTATCATGCTAAGAGGAGCAGGAAAAAGCAAAAAATTTCAGAATTGCACCTTGCAATGCGGAGAAATTACTGTTTGTGCATTTACAATATTCATTGATTTTTGCCATTGAAAAACGTCCAGAAATGATTGAAGCTACTGACTGAATGAAAGGAGCTGGCATCTCACTCTCTTTGAATCTTCTTTATCATGCTAAGAGGAGCAGGAAAAAGCAAAAAATTTCAGAATTGCACGTTGCAATGCGGAGAAATTACTGTTTGTGCATTTACAATATTCATTGATTTTTGCCATTGAAAAACATGTTATTCATATACCAGAAATGTTTGAAGCTACTGACTGAATGAAAGGAGCTGGCACCTCACTCTCTTTGAATCTTCTTTATCATGCTAAGAGGAGCAGGAAAAAGCAAAAAATTTCAGAATTGCACCTTGCAATGCGGAGAAATTACTGTTTGTGCATTTACAATATTCATTGATTTTTGCCATTGAAAAACATCATGTTATTCATATACCAGAAATGAATGAAGCTACTGACTGAATGAAAGGAGCTGGCATCTCACTCTCTTTGAATCTTCTTTATCATGCTAAGAGGAGCAGGAAAAAGTAAAAAAAAATTCAGAATTGCACCTTGCAATGCGGAGAAATTACTGTTTGTGCATTTATAATATTCAATGATTTTTGCCATTGAAAAACGTCCAGAAATGATTGAAGCTACTGACTGAACGAAAGGAGCTGGCATCTCACTCTCTTTGAATCTTCTTTATCATGCTAAGAGGAGCAGGAAAAAGCAAAAAATTTCAGAATTGCACCTTGCAATGCGGAGAAATTACTGTTTGTGCATTTACAATATTCATTGATTTTTGCCATTGAAAAACATCATGTTATTCATATACCAGAAATGTTTGAAGCTACTGACTGAATGAAAGGAGCTGACATCTCACTCTCTTTGAATCTTCTTTATCATGCTAAGAGGAGCAGGAAAAAGCAAAAAATTTCAGAATTGCACCTTGCAATGCGGAGAAATTACTGTTTGTGCATTTACAATATTCATTGATTTTTGCCATTGAAAAACATCCAGAAATGATTGAAGCTACTGACTGAATGAAAGGAGCTGGCATCTCACTCTCTTTTAATCTTCTTTATCATGCTAAGAGGAGCAGGAAAAAGCAAAAAATTTCAGAATTGCACCTTGCAATGCGGAGAAATTACTGTTTGTGCATTTACAATATTCATTGATTTTTGCCATTGAAAAACATCATGTTATTCATATACCAGAAATGTTTGAAGCTACTGACTGAATGAAAGGAGCTGGCATCTCACTCTCTTTGAATCTTCTTTATCATGCTAAGAGGAGCAGGAAAAAGCAAAAAATTTCAGAATTGCACCTTGCAATGCGGAGAAATTACTGTTTGTGCATTTACAATATTCATTGATTTTTGCCATTGAAAAACGTCCAGAAATGATTGAAGGTACTGACTGAATGAAAGGAGCTGGCATCTCACTCTCTTTGAATCTTCTTTATCATGCTAAGAGGAGCAGGAAAAAGCAAAAAATTTCAGAATTGCACCTTGCAATGCGGAGAAATTACTGTTTGTGCATTTACAATATTCATTGGTTTTTGCCATTGAAAAACGTCCAGAAATGATTGAAGCTACTGACTGAATGAAAGGAGCTGGCATCTCACTCTCTTTGAATCTTCTTTATCATGCTAAGAGGAGCAGGAAAAAGCAAAAAATTTCAGAATTGCACCTTGCAATGCGGAGAAATTACAGTTTTTGCATTTACAATATTCATTGATTTTTGCCATTGAAAAACATCCAGAAATGATTGAAGCTACTGACTGAATGAAAGGAGCTGGCATCTCACTCTCTTTGAATCTTCTTTATCATGCTAAGAGGAGCAGGAAAAAGCAAAAAATTTCAGAATTGCACCTTGCAATGCGGAGAAATTACTGTTTGTGCATTTACAATATTCATTGATTTTTGCCATTGAAAAACATCATGTTATTCATATACCAGAAATGTTTGAAGCTACTGACTGAATGAAAGGAGCTGGCATCTCACTCTCTTTGAATCTTCTTTATCATGCTAAGAGGAGCAGGAAAAAGCAAAAAATTTCAGAATTGCACCTTGCAATGTGGAGAAATTACTGTTTGTGCATTTACAATATTCATTGATTTTTACCATTGAAAAACGTCCAGAAATGATTGAAGCTACTGACTGAATGAAAGTAGCTGGCATCTCACTCTCTTTGAATCTTCTTTATCATGCTAAGAGGAGCAGGAAAAAGCAAAAAATTTCAGACTTGCACCTTGCAATGCGGAGAAATTACTGTTTGTGCATTTACAATATTCATTGATTTTTGCCATTGAAAAACATCATGTTATTCATATACCAGAAATGTTTGAAGCTACTGACTGAATGAAAGGAGCTGGCATCTCACTCTCTTTGAATCTTCTTTATCATGCTAAGAGGAGCAGGAAAAAGCAAAAAATTTCAGAATTGCACCTTGCAATGCGGAGAAATTACTGTTTGTGCATTTACAATATTCATTGATTTTTGCCATTGAAAAACATCATGTTATTCATATACCAGAAATGTTTGAAGCTACTGACTGAATGAAAGGAGCTGGCATCTCACTCTCTTTGAATCTTCTTTATCATGCTAAGAGGAGCAGGAAAAAGCAAAAAATTTCAGAATTGCACCTTGCAATGTGGAGAAATTACTGTTTGTGCATTTACAATATTCATTGATTTTTACCATTGAAAAACGTCCAGAAATGATTGAAGCTACTGACTGAATGAAAGTAGCTGGCATCTCACTCTCTTTGAATCTTCTATATCATGCTAAGAGGAGTAGGAAAAAGCAAAAAATTTCAGACTTGCACCTTGCAATGCGGAGAAATTACTGTTTGTGCATTTACAATATTCATTGATTTTTGCCATTGAAAAACATCATGTTATTCATATACCAGAAATGTTTGAAGCTACTGACTGAATGAAAGGAGCTGGCATCTCACTCTCTTTGAATCTTCTTTATCATGCTAAGAGGAGCAGGAAAAAGCAAAAAATTTCAGAATTGCACCTTGCAATGCGGAGAAATTACTGTTTGTGCATTTACAATATTCATTGATTTTTGCCATTGAAAAACATCATGTTATTCATATGCCAGAAATGATTGAAGCTACTGACTGAATGAAAGGAGCTGGCATCTCACTCTCTTTGAATCTTCTTTATCATGCTAAGAGGAGCAGGAAAAAGTAAAAAATTTCAGAATTGCACCTTGCAATGCGGAGAAATTACTGTTTGTGCATTTATAATATTCAATGATTTTTGCCATTGAAAAACGTCCAGAAATGATTGAAGCTACTGACTGAACGAAAGGAGCTGGCATCTCACTCTCTTTGAATCTTCTTTATCATGCTAAGAGGAGCAGGAAAAAGCAAAAAATTTCAGAATTGCACCTTGCAATGCGGAGAAATTACTGTTTGTGCATTTATAATATTCAATGATTTTTGCCATTGAAAAACGTCCAGAAATGATTGAAGCTACTGACTGAACGAAAGGAGCTGGCATCTCACTCTCTTTGAATCTTCTTTATCATGCTAAGAGGAGCAGGAAAAAGCAAAAAATTTCAGAATTGCACCTTGCAATGCGGAGAAATTACTGTTTGTGCATTTACAATATTCATTGATTTTTGCCATTGAAAAACATCCAGAAATGATTGAAGCTACTGACTGAATGAAAGGAGCTGGCATCTCACTCTCTTTGAATCTTCTTTATCATGCTAAGAGGAGCAGGAAAAAGCAAAAAATTTCAGAATTGCACCTTGCAATGCGGAGAAATTACTGTTTGTGCATTTACAATATTCATTGATTTTTGCCATTGAAAAACATCATGTTATTCATATACCAGAAATGTTTGAAGCTACTGACTGAATGAAAGGAGCTGACATCTCACTCTCTTTGAATCTTCTTTATCATGCTAAGAGGAGCAGGAAAAAGCAAAAAATTTCAGAATTGCACCTTGCAATGCGGAGAAATTACTGTTTGTGCATTTACAATATTCATTGATTTTTGCCATTGAAAAACGTCCAGAAATGATTGAAGCTACTGACTGAATGAAAGGAGCTGGCATCTCACTCTCTTTGAATCTTCTTTATCATGCTAAGAGGAGCAGGAAAAAGCAAAAAATTTCAGAATTGCACCTTGCAATGCGGAGAAATTACTGTTTGTGCATTTACAATATTCATTGATTTTTGCCATTGAAAAACATGTTATTCATATACCAGAAATGTTTGAAGCTACTGACTGAATGAAAGGAGCTGGCACCTCACTCTCTTTGAATCTTCTTTATCATGCTAAGAGGAGCGGGAAAAAGCAAAAAATTTCAGAATTGCACCTTGCAATGCGGAGAAATTACTGTTTGTGCATTTATAATATTCAATGATTTTTGCCATTGAAAAACGTCCAGAAATGATTGAAGCTACTGACTGAACGAAAGGAGCTGGCATCTCACTCTCTTTGAATCTTCTTTATCATGCTAAGAGGAGCAGGAAAAAGCAAAAAATTTCAGAATTGCACCTTGCAATGCGGAGAAATTACTGTTTGTGCATTTACAATATTCATTGATTTTTGCCATTGAAAAACATCCAGAAATGATTGAAGCTACTGACTGAATGAAAGGAGCTGGCATCTCACTCTCTTTGAATCTTCTTTATCATGCTAAGAGGAGCAGGAAAAAGCAAAAAATTTCAGAATTGCACCTTGCAATGCGGAGAAATTACTGTTTGTGCATTTACAATATTCATTGATTTTTGCCATTGAAAAACATCATGTTATTCATATACCAGAAATGTTTGAAGCTACTGACTGAATGAAAGGAGCTGACATCTCACTCTCTTTGAATCTTCTTTATCATGCTAAGAGGAGCAGGAAAAATCAAAAAATTTCAGAATTGCACCTTGCAATGCGGAGAAATTGCTGTTTGTGCATTTACAATATTCATTGATTTTTGCCATTGAAAAACGTCCAGAAATGATTGAAGCTACTGACTGAATGAAAGGAGCTGGCATCTCACTCTCTTTGAATCTTCTTATCATGCTAAGAGGAGCAGGAAAAAGCAAAAAATTTCAGAATTGCACCTTGCAATGCGGAGAAATTACTGTTTGTGCATTTACAATATTCATTGATTTTTGCCATTGAAAAACATCATGTTATTCATATACCAGAAATGTTTGAAGCTACTGACTGAATGAAAGGAGCTGGCTTCTCACTCTCTTTGAATCTTCTTTATCATGCTAAGAGGAGCAGGAAAAAGCAAAAAATTTCAGAATTGCACCTTGCAATGCGGAGAAATTACTGTTTGTGCATTTACAATATTCATTGATTTTTGCCATTGAAAAACATGTTATTCATATACCAGAAATGTTTGAAGCTACTGACTGAATGAAAGGAGCTGGCACCTCACTCTCTTTGAATCTTCTTTATCATGCTAAGAGGAGCAGGAAAAAGCAAAAAATTTCAGAATTGCACCTTGCAATGCGGAGAAATTACTGTTTGTGCATTTACAATATTCATTGATTTTTGCCATTGAAAAACATCATGTTATTCATATACCAGAAATGTTTGAAGCTACTGACTGAATGAAAGGAGCTGGCATCTCACTCTCTTTGAATCTTCTTTATCATGCTAAGAGGAGCAGGAAAAAGCAAAAAATTTCAGAATTGCACCTTGCAATGTGGAGAAATTACTGTTTGTGCATTTACAATATTCATTGATTTTTACCATTGAAAAACGTCCAGAAATGATTGAAGCTACTGACTGAATGAAAGTAGCTGGCATCTCACTCTCTTTGAATCTTCTTTATCATGCTAAGAGGAGCAGGAAAAAGCAAAAAATTTCAGACTTGCACCTTGCAATGCGGAGAAATTACTGTTTGTGCATTTACAATATTCATTGATTTTTGCCATTGAAAAACATCATGTTATTCATATACCAGAAATGATTGAAGCTACTGACTGAATGAAAGGAGCTGGCATCTCACTCTCTTTGAATCTTCTTTATCATGCTAAGAGGAGCAGGAAAAAGTAAAAAAAAATTCAGAATTGCACCTTGCAATGCGGAGAAATTACTGTTTGTGCATTTATAATATTCAATGATTTTTGCCATTGAAAAACGTCCAGAAATGATTGAAGCTACTGACTGAACGAAAGGAGCTGGCATCTCACTCTCTTTGAATCTTCTTTATCATGCTAAGAGGAGCAGGAAAAAGCAAAAAATTTCAGAATTGCACCTTGCAATGCGGAGAAATTACTGTTTGTGCATTTACAATATTCATTGATTTTTGCCATTGAAAAACATCATGTTATTCATATACCAGAAATGTTTGAAGCTACTGACTGAATGAAAGGAGCTGACATCTCACTCTCTTTGAATCTTCTTTATCATGCTAAGAGGAGCAGGAAAAAGCAAAAAATTTCAGAATTGCACCTTGCAATGCGGAGAAATTACTGTTTGTGCATTTACAATATTCATTGATTTTTGCCATTGAAAAACATCCAGAAATGATTGAAGCTACTGACTGAATGAAAGGAGCTGGCATCTCACTCTCTTTGAATCTTCTTTATCATGCTAAGAGGAGCAGGAAAAAGCAAAAAATTTCAGAATTGCACCTTGCAATGCGGAGAAATTACTGTTTGTGCATTTACAATATTCATTGATTTTTGCCATTGAAAAACATCATGTTATTCATATACCAGAAATGTTTGAAGCTACTGACTGAATGAAAGGAGCTGGCATCTCACTCTCTTTGAATCTTCTTTATCATGCTAAGAGGAGCAGGAAAAAGCAAAAAATTTCAGAATTGCACCTTGCAATGCGGAGAAATTACTGTTTGTGCATTTACAATATTCATTGATTTTTGCCATTGAAAAACGTCCAGAAATGATTGAAGGTACTGACTGAATGAAAGGAGCTGGCATCTCACTCTCTTTGAATCTTCTTTATCATGCTAAGAGGAGCAGGAAAAAGCAAAAAATTTCAGAATTGCACCTTGCAATGCGGAGAAATTACTGTTTGTGCATTTACAATATTCATTGGTTTTTGCCATTGAAAAACGTCCAGAAATGATTGAAGCTACTGACTGAATGAAAGGAGCTGGCATCTCACTCTCTTTGAATCTTCTTTATCATGCTAAGAGGAGCAGGAAAAAGCAAAAAATTTCAGAATTGCACCTTGCAATGCGGAGAAATTACAGTTTTTGCATTTACAATATTCATTGATTTTTGCCATTGAAAAACATCCAGAAATGATTGAAGCTACTGACTGAATGAAAGGAGCTGGCATCTCACTCTCTTTGAATCTTCTTTATCATGCTAAGAGGAGCAGGAAAAAGCAAAAAATTTCAGAATTGCACCTTGCAATGCGGAGAAATTACTGTTTGTGCATTTACAATATTCATTGATTTTTGCCATTGAAAAACATCATGTTATTCATATACCAGAAATGTTTGAAGCTACTGACTGAATGAAAGGAGCTGGCATCTCACTCTCTTTGAATCTTCTTTATCATGCTAAGAGGAGCAGGAAAAAGCAAAAAATTTCAGAATTGCACCTTGCAATGTGGAGAAATTACTGTTTGTGCATTTACAATATTCATTGATTTTTACCATTGAAAAACGTCCAGAAATGATTGAAGCTACTGACTGAATGAAAGTAGCTGGCATCTCACTCTCTTTGAATCTTCTTTATCATGCTAAGAGGAGTAGGAAAAAGCAAAAAATTTCAGACTTGCACCTTGCAATGCGGAGAAATTACTGTTTGTGCATTTACAATATTCATTGATTTTTGCCATTGAAAAACATCATGTTATTCATATACCAGAAATGTTTGAAGCTACTGACTGAATGAAAGGAGCTGGCATCTCACTCTCTTTGAATCTTCTTTATCATGCTAAGAGGAGCAGGAAAAAGCAAAAAATTTCAGAATTGCACCTTGCAATGCGGAGAAATTACTGTTTGTGCATTTACAATATTCATTGATTTTTGCCATTGAAAAACATCATGTTATTCATATGCCAGAAATGATTGAAGCTACTGACTGAATGAAAGGAGCTGGCATCTCACTCTCTTTGAATCTTCTTTATCATGCTAAGAGGAGCAGGAAAAAGTAAAAAATTTCAGAATTGCACCTTGCAATGCGGAGAAATTACTGTTTGTGCATTTATAATATTCAATGATTTTTGCCATTGAAAAACGTCCAGAAATGATTGAAGCTACTGACTGAACGAAAGGAGCTGGCATCTCACTCTCTTTGAATCTTCTTTATCATGCTAAGAGGAGCAGGAAAAAGCAAAAAATTTCAGAATTGCACCTTGCAATGCGGAGAAATTACTGTTTGTGCATTTATAATATTCAATGATTTTTGCCATTGAAAAACGTCCAGAAATGATTGAAGCTACTGACTGAACGAAAGGAGCTGGCATCTCACTCTCTTTGAATCTTCTTTATCATGCTAAGAGGAGCAGGAAAAAGCAAAAAATTTCAGAATTGCACCTTGCAATGCGGAGAAATTACTGTTTGTGCATTTACAATATTCATTGATTTTTGCCATTGAAAAACATCCAGAAATGATTGAAGCTACTGACTGAATGAAAGGAGCTGGCATCTCACTCTCTTTGAATCTTCTTTATCATGCTAAGAGGAGCAGGAAAAAGCAAAAAATTTCAGAATTGCACCTTGCAATGCGGAGAAATTACTGTTTGTGCATTTACAATATTCATTGATTTTTGCCATTGAAAAACATCATGTTATTCATATACCAGAAATGTTTGAAGCTACTGACTGAATGAAAGGAGCTGACATCTCACTCTCTTTGAATCTTCTTTATCATGCTAAGAGGAGCAGGAAAAAGCAAAAAATTTCAGAATTGCACCTTGCAATGCGGAGAAATTACTGTTTGTGCATTTACAATATTCATTGATTTTTGCCATTGAAAAACGTCCAGAAATGATTGAAGCTACTGACTGAATGAAAGGAGCTGGCATCTCACTCTCTTTGAATCTTCTTTATCATGCTAAGAGGAGCAGGAAAAAGCAAAAAATTTCAGAATTGCACCTTGCAATGCGGAGAAATTACTGTTTGTGCATTTACAATATTCATTGATTTTTGCCATTGAAAAACATGTTATTCATATACCAGAAATGTTTGAAGCTACTGACTGAATGAAAGGAGCTGGCACCTCACTCTCTTTGAATCTTCTTTATCATGCTAAGAGGAGCGGGAAAAAGCAAAAAATTTCAGAATTGCACCTTGCAATGCGGAGAAATTACTGTTTGTGCATTTATAATATTCAATGATTTTTGCCATTGAAAAACGTCCAGAAATGATTGAAGCTACTGACTGAACGAAAGGAGCTGGCATCTCACTCTCTTTGAATCTTCTTTATCATGCTAAGAGGAGCAGGAAAAAGCAAAAAATTTCAGAATTGCACCTTGCAATGCGGAGAAATTACTGTTTGTGCATTTACAATATTCATTGATTTTTGCCATTGAAAAACATCCAGAAATGATTGAAGCTACTGACTGAATGAAAGGAGCTGGCATCTCACTCTCTTTGAATCTTCTTTATCATGCTAAGAGGAGCAGGAAAAAGCAAAAAATTTCAGAATTGCACCTTGCAATGCGGAGAAATTACTGTTTGTGCATTTACAATATTCATTGATTTTTGCCATTGAAAAACATCATGTTATTCATATACCAGAAATGTTTGAAGCTACTGACTGAATGAAAGGAGCTGACATCTCACTCTCTTTGAATCTTCTTTATCATGCTAAGAGGAGCAGGAAAAATCAAAAAATTTCAGAATTGCACCTTGCAATGCGGAGAAATTGCTGTTTGTGCATTTACAATATTCATTGATTTTTGCCATTGAAAAACGTCCAGAAATGATTGAAGCTACTGACTGAATGAAAGGAGCTGGCATCTCACTCTCTTTGAATCTTCTTATCATGCTAAGAGGAGCAGGAAAAAGCAAAAAATTTCAGAATTGCACCTTGCAATGCGGAGAAATTACTGTTTGTGCATTTACAATATTCATTGATTTTTGCCATTGAAAAACATCATGTTATTCATATACCAGAAATGTTTGAAGCTACTGACTGAATGAAAGGAGCTGGCTTCTCACTCTCTTTGAATCTTCTTTATCATGCTAAGAGGAGCAGGAAAAAGCAAAAAATTTCAGAATTGCACCTTGCAATGCGGAGAAATTACTGTTTGTGCATTTACAATATTCATTGATTTTTGCCATTGAAAAACATCATGTTATTCATATACCAGAAATGTTTGAAGCTACTGACTGAATGAAAGGAGCTGGCATCTCACTCTCTTTGAATCTTCTTTATCATGCTAAGAGGAGCAGGAAAAAGCAAAAAATTTCAGAATTGCACCTTGCAATGTGGAGAAATTACTGTTTGTGCATTTACAATATTCATTGATTTTTACCATTGAAAAACGTCCAGAAATGATTGAAGCTACTGACTGAATGAAAGTAGCTGGCATCTCACTCTCTTTGAATCTTCTTTATCATGCTAAGAGGAGCAGGAAAAAGCAAAAAATTTCAGACTTGCACCTTGCAATGCGGAGAAATTACTGTTTGTGCATTTACAATATTCATTGATTTTTGCCATTGAAAAACATCATGTTATTCATATACCAGAAATGTTTGAAGCTACTGACTGAATGAAAGGAGCTGGCATCTCACTCTCTTTGAATCTTCTTTATCATGCTAAGAGGAGCAGGAAAAAGCAAAAAATTTCAGAATTGCACCTTGCAATGCGGAGAAATTACTGTTTGTGCATTTACAATATTCATTGATTTTTGCCATTGAAAAACATCATGTTATTCATATGCCAGAAATGATTGAAGCTACTGACTGAATGAAAGGAGCTGGCATCTCACTCTCTTTGAATCTTCTTTATCATGCTAAGAGGAGCAGGAAAAAGTAAAAAATTTCAGAATTGCACCTTGCAATGCGGAGAAATTACTGTTTGTGCATTTATAATATTCAATGATTTTTGCCATTGAAAAACGTCCAGAAATGATTGAAGCTACTGACTGAACGAAAGGAGCTGGCATCTCACTCTCTTTGAATCTTCTTTATCATGCTAAGAGGAGCAGGAAAAAGCAAAAAATTTCAGAATTGCACCTTGCAATGCGGAGAAATTACTGTTTGTGCATTTATAATATTCAATGATTTTTGCCATTGAAAAACGTCCAGAAATGATTGAAGCTACTGACTGAACGAAAGGAGCTGGCATCTCACTCTCTTTGAATCTTCTTTATCATGCTAAGAGGAGCAGGAAAAAGCAAAAAATTTCAGAATTGCACCTTGCAATGCGGAGAAATTACTGTTTGTGCATTTACAATATTCATTGATTTTTGCCATTGAAAAACATCCAGAAATGATTGAAGCTACTGACTGAATGAAAGGAGCTGGCATCTCACTCTCTTTGAATCTTCTTTATCATGCTAAGAGGAGCAGGAAAAAGCAAAAAATTTCAGAATTGCACCTTGCAATGCGGAGAAATTACTGTTTGTGCATTTACAATATTCATTGATTTTTGCCATTGAAAAACATCATGTTATTCATATACCAGAAATGTTTGAAGCTACTGACTGAATGAAAGGAGCTGACATCTCACTCTCTTTGAATCTTCTTTATCATGCTAAGAGGAGCAGGAAAAAGCAAAAAATTTCAGAATTGCACCTTGCAATGCGGAGAAATTACTGTTTGTGCATTTACAATATTCATTGATTTTTGCCATTGAAAAACGTCCAGAAATGATTGAAGCTACTGACTGAATGAAAGGAGCTGGCATCTCACTCTCTTTGAATCTTCTTTATCATGCTAAGAGGAGAAGGAAAAAGCAAAAAATTTCAGAATTGCACCTTGCAATGCGGAGAAATTACTGTTTGTGCATTTACAATATTCATTGATTTTTGCCATTGAAAAACATGTTATTCATATACCAGAAATGTTTGAAGCTACTGACTGAATGAAAGGAGCTGGCACCTCACTCTCTTTGAATCTTCTTTATCATGCTAAGAGGAGCGGGAAAAAGCAAAAAATTTCAGAATTGCACCTTGCAATGCGGAGAAATTACTGTTTGTGCATTTATAATATTCAATGATTTTTGCCATTGAAAAACGTCCAGAAATGATTGAAGCTACTGACTGAACGAAAGGAGCTGGCATCTCACTCTCTTTGAATCTTCTTTATCATGCTAAGAGGAGCAGGAAAAAGCAAAAAATTTCAGAATTGCACCTTGCAATGCGGAGAAATTACTGTTTGTGCATTTACAATATTCATTGATTTTTGCCATTGAAAAACATCCAGAAATGATTGAAGCTACTGACTGAATGAAAGGAGCTGGCATCTCACTCTCTTTGAATCTTCTTTATCATGCTAAGAGGAGCAGGAAAAAGCAAAAAATTTCAGAATTGCACCTTGCAATGCGGAGAAATTACTGTTTGTGCATTTACAATATTCATTGATTTTTGCCATTGAAAAACATCATGTTATTCATATACCAGAAATGTTTGAAGCTACTGACTGAATGAAAGGAGCTGACATCTCACTCTCTTTGAATCTTCTTTATCATGCTAAGAGGAGCAGGAAAAAGCAAAAAATTTCAGAATTGCACCTTGCAATGCGGAGAAATTGCTGTTTGTGCATTTACAATATTCATTGATTTTTGCCATTGAAAAACATCCAGAAATGATTGAAGCTACTGACTGAATGAAAGGAGCTGGCATCTCACTCTCTTTGAATCTTCTTATCATGCTAAGAGGAGCAGATAAAAGCAAAAAATTTCAGAATTGCACCTTGCAATGCGGAGAAATTACTGTTTGTGCATTTACAATATTCATTGATTTTTGCCATTGAAAAACATGTTATTCATATACCAGAAATGTTTGAAGCTACTGACTGAATGAAAGGAGCTGGCACCTCACTCTCTTTGAATCTTCTTTATCATGCTAAGAGGAGCGGGAAAAAGCAAAAAATTTCAGAATTGCACCTTGCAATGCGGAGAAATTACTGTTTGTGCATTTACAATATTCATTGATTTTTGCCATTGAAAAACGTCCAGAAATGATTGAAGGTACTGACTGAATGAAAGGAGCTGGCATCTCACTCTCTTTGAATCTTCTTTATCATGCTAAGAGGAGCAGGAAAAAGCAAAAAATTTCAGAATTGCACCTTGCAATGCGGAGAAATTACTGTTTGTGCATTTACAATATTCATTGGTTTTTGCCATTGAAAAACGTCCAGAAATGATTGAAGCTACTGACTGAATGAAAGGAGCTGGCATCTCACTCTCTTTGAATCTTCTTTATCATGCTAAGAGGAGCAGGAAAAAGCAAAAAATTTCAGAATTGCACCTTGCAATGCGGAGAAATTACTGTTTGTGCATTTACAATATTCATTGATTTTTGCCATTGAAAAACATCCAGAAATGATTGAAGCTACTGACTGAATGAAAGGAGCTGGCATCTCACTCTCTTTGAATCTTCTTTATCATGCTAAGAGGAGCAGGAAAAAGCAAAAAATTTCAGAATTGCACCTTGCAATGCGGAGAAATTACTGTTTGTGCATTTACAATATTCATTGATTTTTGCCATTGAAAAACATCATGTTATTCATATACCAGAAATGTTTGAAGCTACTGACTGAATGAAAGGAGCTGGCATCTCACTCTCTTTGAATCTTCTTTATCATGCTAAGAGGAGCAGGAAAAAGCAAAAAATTTCAGAATTGCACCTTGCAATGCGGAGAAATTACTGTTTGTGCATTTATAATATTCAATGATTTTTGCCATTGAAAAACGTCCAGAAATGATTGAAGCTACTGACTGAACGAAAGGAGCTGGCATCTCACTCTCTTTGAATCTTCTTTATCATGCTAAGAGGAGCAGGAAAAAGCAAAAAATTTCAGAATTGCACCTTGCAGTGCGGAGAAATTACTGTTTGTGCATTTATAATATTCAATGATTTTTGCCATTGAAAAACGTCCAGAAATGATTGAAGCTACTGACTGAACGAAAGGAGCTGGCATCTCACTCTCTTTGAATCTTCTTTATCATGCTAAGAGGAGCAGGAAAAAGCAAAAAATTTCAGAATTGCACCTTGCAATGCGGAGAAATTACTGTTTGTGCATTTACAATATTCATTGATTTTTGCCATTGAAAAACATCATGTTATTCATATACCAGAAATGTTTGAAGCTACTGACTGAATGAAAGGAGCTGACATCTCACTCTCTTTGAATCTTCTTTATCATGCTAAGAGGAGCAGGAAAAAGCAAAAAATTTCAGAATTGCACCTTGCAATGCGGAGAAATTACTGTTTGTGCATTTACAATATTCATTGATTTTTGCCATTGAAAAACGTCCAGAAATGATTGAAGCTACTGACTGAATGAAAGGAGCTGGCATCTCACTCTCTTTGAATCTTCTTTATCATGCTAAGAGGAGCAGGAAAAAGCAAAAAATTTCAGAATTGCACCTTGCAATGCGGAGAAATTACTGTTTGTGCATTTACAATATTCATTGATTTTTGCCATTGAAAAACATGTTATTCATATACCAGAAATGTTTGAAGCTACTGACTGAATGAAAGGAGCTGGCACCTCACTCTCTTTGAATCTTCTTTATCATGCTAAGAGGAGCGGGAAAAAGCAAAAAATTTCAGAATTGCACCTTGCAATGCGGAGAAATTACTGTTTGTGCATTTATAATATTCAATGATTTTTGCCATTGAAAAACGTCCAGAAATGATTGAAGCTACTGACTGAACGAAAGGAGCTGGCATCTCACTCTCTTTGAATCTTCTTTATCATGCTAAGAGGAGCAGGAAAAAGCAAAAAATTTCAGAATTGCACCTTGCAATGCGGAGAAATTACTGTTTGTGCATTTACAATATTCATTGATTTTTGCCATTGAAAAACATCCAGAAATGATTGAAGCTACTGACTGAATGAAAGGAGCTGGCATCTCACTCTCTTTGAATCTTCTTTATCATGCTAAGAGGAGCAGGAAAAAGCAAAAAATTTCAGAATTGCACCTTGCAATGCGGAGAAATTACTGTTTGTGCATTTACAATATTCATTGATTTTTGCCATTGAAAAACATCATGTTATTCATATACCAGAAATGTTTGAAGCTACTGACTGAATGAAAGGAGCTGACATCTCACTCTCTTTGAATCTTCTTTATCATGCTAAGAGGAGCAGGAAAAAGCAAAAAATTTCAGAATTGCACCTTGCAATGCGGAGAAATTGCTGTTTGTGCATTTACAATATTCATTGATTTTTGCCATTGAAAAACGTCCAGAAATGATTGAAGCTACTGACTGAATGAAAGGAGCTGGCATCTCACTCTCTTTGAATCTTCTTATCATGCTAAGAGGAGCAGGAAAAAGCAAAAAATTTCAGAATTGCACCTTGCAATGCGGAGAAATTACTGTTTGTGCATTTACAATATTCATTGATTTTTGCCATTGAAAAACATGTTATTCATATACCAGAAATGTTTGAAGCTACTGACTGAATGAAAGGAGCTGGCACCTCACTCTCTTTGAATCTTCTTTATCATGCTAAGAGGAGCGGGAAAAAGCAAAAAATTTCAGAATTGCACCTTGCAATGCGGAGAAATTACTGTTTGTGCATTTACAATATTCATTGATTTTTGCCATTGAAAAACGTCCAGAAATGATTGAAGGTACTGACTGAATGAAAGGAGCTGGCATCTCACTCTCTTTGAATCTTCTTTATCATGCTAAGAGGAGCAGGAAAAAGCAAAAAATTTCAGAATTGCACCTTGCAATGCGGAGAAATTACTGTTTGTGCATTTACAATATTCATTGATTTTTGCCATTGAAAAACATCATGTTATTCATATACCAGAAATGTTTGAAGCTACTGACTGAATGAAAGGAGCTGGCATCTCACTCTCTTTGAATCTTCTTTATCATGCTAAGAGGAGCAGGAAAAAGCAAAAAATTTCAGAATTGCACCTTGCAATGTGGAGAAATTACTGTTTGTGCATTTACAATATTCATTGATTTTTACCATTGAAAAACGTCCAGAAATGATTGAAGCTACTGACTGAATGAAAGTAGCTGGCATCTCACTCTCTTTGAATCTTCTTTATCATGCTAAGAGGAGCAGGAAAAAGCAAAAAATTTCAGACTTGCACCTTGCAATGCGGAGAAATTACTGTTTGTGCATTTACAATATTCATTGATTTTTGCCATTGAAAAACGTCCAGAAATGATTGAAGGTACTGACTGAATGAAAGGAGCTGGCATCTCACTCTCTTTGAATCTTCTTTATCATGCTAAGAGGAGCAGGAAAAAGCAAAAAATTTCAGAATTGCACCTTGCAATGCGGAGAAATTACTGTTTGTGCATTTACAATATTCATTGATTTTTGCCACTGAAAAACGTCCAGAAATGATTGAAGCTACTGACTGAATGAAAGGAGCTGGCATCTCACTCTCTTTGAATCTTCTTTATCATGCTAAGAGGAGCAGGAAAAAGCAAAAAATTTCAGAATTGCACCTTGCAATGCGGAGAAATTACAGTTTGTGCATTTACAATATTCATTGATTTTTGCCATTGAAAAACATCCAGAAATGATTGAACCTACTGACTGAATGAAAGGAGCTGGCATCTCACTCTCTTTGAATCTTCTTTATCATGCTAAGAGGAGCAGGAAAAATCAAAAAATTTCAGAATTGCACCTTGCAATGCGGAGAAATTACTGTTTGTGCATTTACAATATTCATTGATTTTTGCCATTGAAAAACATGTTATTCATATACCAGAAATGTTTGAAGCTACTGACTGAATGAAAGGAGCTGGCACCTCACTCTCTTTGAATCTTCTTTATCATGCTAAGAGGAGCGGGAAAAAGCAAAAACTTTCAGAATTGCACCTTGCAATGCGGAGAAATTACTGTTTGTGCATTTACAATATTCATTGATTTTTGCCATTGAAAAACGTCCAGAAATGATTGAAGCTACTGACTGAATGAAAGGAGCTGGCATCTCACTCTCTTTGAATCTTCTTTATCATGCTAAGAGGAGCAGGAAAAAGCAATAAATTTCAGAATTGCACCTTGCAATGCGGAGAAATTACTGTTTGTGCATTTACAATATTCATTGATTTTTGCCATTGAAAAACGTCCAGAAATGATTGAAGCTACTGACTGAATGAAAGGAGCTGGCATCTCACTCTCTTTGAATCTTCTTTATCATGCTAAGAGGAGCAGGAAAAAGCAAAAAATTTCAGAATTGCACCTTGCAATGCGGAGAAATTACAGTTTGTGCATTTACAATATTCATTGATTTTTGCCATTGAAAAACATCCAGAAATGATTGAAGCTACTGACTGAATGAAAGGAGCTGGCATCTCACTCTCTTTGAATCTTCTTTATCATGCTAAGAGGAGCAGGAAAAAGCAAAAAATTTCAGAATTGCACCTTGCAATGCGGAGAAATTACTGTTTGTGCATTTACAATATTCATTGATTTTTGCCATTGAAAAACATCATGTTATTCATATACCAGAAATGTTTGAAGCTACTGACTGAATGAAAGGAGCTGGCATCTCACTCTCTTTGAATCTTCTTTATCATGCTAAGAGGAGCAGGAAAAAGCAAAAAATTTCAGAATTGCACCTTGCAATGTGGAGAAATTAC